>NC_051134.1:4407977-4467531 GCF_014839805.1 Manduca sexta
CAAACAAAGAGAATTATAATATATATGGAAATAGAGAGCCTACTCGTTGGGTTTTGTGCCAATCGACATTACGGCTGCTTCATACTTGTGAGGTAGAGGGCGTTCGCGATTTTCGTTGCGTTTCACGATTCAGGTTTATTGTGTTTTATTATTTTGCAAACGGTTTTAAAAGTGCAGAAGACGGCAATCAAGTATTAAAATACTTAGAAGCAGATCTGTATTTGCTATGCCGTCGTAGTATAATATTTCTGACATCTTATTTACAGTGTACTTCTATCATTATCAATACATAATAATTCGATAGTAATAAGATCGTTAATCAGACAAACATCATTTTGAAAATATTATTTTTATTTTATTTTTGCTATAACATTTTGAGGTACAAAATGCTTATAGTAAGTACTAATGATATTCACATTCTATATTAGATTTACAAAGTATTACATCTCTATTAAGCTATGTAAGCGCTGATAATTTGATCTTAGTTATTAATTATATTCAATGGAAAAGTAAACGATACTACTTTAAAATAAACTGTAATACACTGTAAAATTCCGAAATACTAAATAATAAAATATACTTAAAATTATTTTATGTCTAAAAATACATACTGTGACGAATAATAATTAACATTGATATTTATAATATGCTAAAACATTCTCAATTGTCAAACTATATTTTTATAACAATTGATTTAACTTTATAAAAATATATGAATTCTTTTGTATTTCGATAATCATTTTAATGTATCATCAAATAAATATCAAGTATCAATGTTCAAATAAAAGTGAATTTATTATTTTTTTATAAAAAATTGCCTAATAATATACGATTCAATATAGAAATACATAAAAATTTACAAATCTAGAACAGCAATTAACTCTGAAACATACTAGCTAGCCATATTATTTATCTTTGTCTTCATCAAAAGGAAATTCGGATTCTAGCATTATCTTTCTACACAAACAAGTGAAACTAATATTAACAAGAACAAACTTATTCTAAGCCAAACAAAATTATTTCACAAATAAGTCACGCTACTTTTAAAAATTGAAAATGTTCACTGGAAAAGAAATTAACATCAAGTTTACAATGATCATTATACTTATCCATAGAAAAAGGAACTATAAAGATTAGCATTCATTAAAATATACTTTCTTCGTCATGCGAAGGTTGTTTTACTTATGATAATAATATAAAAATATTTTATGTAGATATCAAACAGATTAATTTAACAATTTGTTAAATAAGAAAGATTAAATAATTATAATAAGAACTGATTTAAAACAGGTCTATGAAACCGGGTAGTAATCAACAGCGAAATGCGAATGCGATACAAATTGCCAATACATATTAGATATATACCATAACAGTGGGTATATGATCTAAATAGAGTATGTACTAAAAAAAAGGAGAGATTCGAACAATTAACGCGATAAAAGCAAAATAATTTCGCACTTGTGTACATGATATTATCTTTAAATTGCCATCACTTAACTATTAATTATGGGTTACGTGGTGGTTAAATTACAACATACAATAAACACAAAATGAGCATTATGATCAAACAACGAAATCATAAATAAGTCGTATACAAAATGATAATTGTTACATAAAATATAAAGGAAGTAATGCGAATTGCTGCAGAAATGTAGGTACCGGTTGTAACATTAACAAAACATCAACTAAAGCAAGCAGGTCGACGCAGGAACGATTGAATATTTTCTGAACGATGCAATATTATTAGGCGACACAGAAGGGTTATACATTATATCAACCTGGTATAGCTGGTCCTTCGTTAATTTGACACCTGTATAACTAAAAGACTTCATCGAGCCAATTTGTAATTATATGTACAGTCATGATGCTATAGTGAATAGTGCGCCGTTTTATGTGCAATTTTGTTAGTCTATGACGCGTCTATTTGTAAAACGTCTTTGCCGGTGCCACACACAGACAAATATTAGAACACTTGTTTGAACTCATGTTTGGCACGGGTATTTGCGTATTTGTATTCTATTACAGACACTGACCAAATTAAATTTTTATGGCTTTTACTTTTAGGTTTCCATATATAATCAGTTCTCATTCAAGCAACTCGATAACTTTGAATGCTTGATGTGTGGTCGTAAAACCGATACCGAATGACAAGATAATACGTAAACATTTAAACAAACTTTGCACAAATACGAAAATTCCCGTGCCACACATGAGTTCAAATATTTTTGTTATCTGTGGCGCCGGCATAATATTATCTTTTGACATTGATAAATGACGATGTCTTAGTTTTTTTAATAAAAAGAAAGGTGGACCAAGGAAACACTTTATTCAACTGTATGTGTGACGTCATCAAGAATTTCTCGGTTTTTATTTTTTGTTTCTTTGAAATTAAGTATTCAAAAATATGAAAAATACATAATCGTACTCAGAGTAGAAAAATTAAGAAATGGTATTTTTGTTTAAGGCACGTTAACATTTTGAAATGTTAATTTTACGCTGAAGCTGTTGTCCATGAAGGATACATCAGTAAAAGAATCACACTTGGACTTGATAATTTATCTATTTTAAACTCAAATCAAAGTCGTTTGCCCTTATGGTAATTTTAAAGGATCTTTTAGTAAGGGACCGTAAACACTGTAGTCACAAGAAATCAATCTTATGAGACTGCTAATCATTTTTGTAGATACATATTCTATTTTTAAGATGGGACAGCAAGGACAGCACCTTTTACCATTTAAATATGAACGTGAAAGATAAAAAAATATCTGTATAAATAATAATAAACAATACGTGAACAAAAAAGCGGCGTTGGCCTAGTTGATTGTGGAACGGACTGCCAAGACGAATGTCCGCAGGTTCAAATCCAAAGGCACACACCTCTGACTTCTCTAAAAATATTATGTGTATATTCTTTGTGAATTATCGCTTGCTTCAACGGTGAAGGAAAACATCGTGAGGAAACCTACAAACCTGGGAAATTCTCTAGAGGAATTTTCAAGGTTGTGTATCACTACTACTACGTTGTGACTATAGGTTATATATCATCACGCTATGATCAAAAGGAGCGGAGCAGTAATGAAAACTGTAGCAAAAAGGGGGGAACTTTATAACTTTTGAGAGATTTAAACGAAAAACTATATTACGCGGGCGGAGCCGCGGGCAAAAGCTAGTTTACAATAAATTAAAATCGCTACACCCGTTCAATGAATTAAATAAATTGTTAAGTAAAAGTGTGAAATCTACTAACTGACGACATTCTGCTGGAATTCTGCTCTTGCCGTTAAATGTTCAGCCACAACAGCTCATAAACGGGGTTGTTATTTGTCCTTTAACGCGTATTATGTCATGTTACCAGTCTTTTCCTTTCCGTAAATATACAGCTTTAGTTACATCTTTCTTTAACCAACTCTGTTATGGGGCCGACATTAACGGGTGCCCGGTCGCATGTAGTGTTGATTACGTTAAGCCAGCATCAATGGCATCTTCCAAGACAGTTCGTATTAATATTTTTAGCTCTATCTTATTAAGTCCATTTGTGAAATAATATGCTATTGGCTGATTAAAATATTCTTTTATGCCTTTTATTATAAAAACCAAAGCGTAGTTAGAAAAAGAGCATTTTTAATGTGAAGCAAACTCTTGTATCTTTGTATGCATCATATGACACAGACAAAAGACCAAAGCAAAACAATCTTTTCCTTTATTTCCAACAGTGGGAAATTAAAAGGATTTATTCCTGCGATTATATTAATTTGGCTTTTACAGTTCTTGATGATGGTAGAGTAAAATACTTGCATAAAAGTTTGTAATATTTAGGACGTCTTTTTGAATAAAGACAATGACAATTTTTTTTCCTCTGGTGAAAATCGTCTTCCCTTCGCTTTCGTAAATGTTTTATATTTTTTTGGAATAAACCAATTTGAGTATTGTATACCGCGTGTCTTCGGGACCTACTTGTAAGGCAGTAGATATGGTCCGAAAATACTTTAGTAATATCTGAAAAATAAAACATTAATGAATATTACTGTTCGAGCAAGGAAAAGTAACTTGTTGAGTAGGACATATCAGAAGCGGTACATTTGTCCCGTACATAACGTCAAAAAGGAAGAGTGGCTCAAAATTATATATTGTACTACTTTAAACTTTATGTCGCGGCAGTCGCGTTACTCATTCTCCGTGGTTAACTATAGGACGAGGACAGAGAGGTAGACAATTACAATAGGACGTTATTTTACAATGAACATTATGGTACTGCGTTTCGAGTCGCGAGTCAGAGGAAAGTATTTTGAGTGTTATCATTACAAAATACTGTAAGGCGCACATTAAAGCGCCTCGCCTCAGTACGCCTCGCCTAATTTGAAGTAGGACATTGTACCGGCTCAATGTTAAAATGAGGCTACTCTTACAAACTCTTTTTCATGTCATGTCCTACCCAATTCTAATTAGTAACTATACGTTATCAAATATAGGATGATAATTTTGACAGCTCCTTCACATGAAGTTTCGTATTTTTTTTTTCGGTAAAATTTACTACAGGTAATATCATATTTTATTTTGAAGTGCCACTCATTATCATAATGAACAATCACGGACTATCGCAAATCGCCATTGAAATAAAATAAATCGATAATATAAAAATTTGCATTTAGATTTAATTATATTATTTTTAGCAAATATTCGAGTTGTTTGTAATTTATCACATTTATTGGTAAAAAAATCTATAATTCATATATCTAATGTTTTCACGATTTAAATAGTTAACACAATGATAACTGCAAGTGGTGTAGGGTTTAAAAAAAACATAAATGGAAATGTCTTACCAATAATAAATAGATAATTCAATAAAAAAAATATTTATATCATCTGAACATACCAAATAATTATGCAACTATCGATATCAAGTTTTATAAAAATGGTAATCGATAATCGAATACGTTCAATAACGATTATACCTTAGCCTCATCATTAGTGTGATTTGTCAAAATTAACATCCTAAATTTTAAAAAGTTTAAGTAAACATTTTTATAACTTTAAGAAGCGTAGCATCTCTAAGTAATCTGACTTTAAGTAAGATATGTATATAGCATTACCGGTGAGATATGTGCTTCTTTCGGCCATTAAATCCATGTTTTCATGAAATGAATATCCGGTGTATAATGTTCTGTAACATAATTCGATATGAGAGACATGAACGGACAGAAAAGTGAAAGCCGAGATCTTTAGAGAAGATTTTCTCGTAGTGTCACGCACGTTAAAAGCCCTTCCCGCTAGAAAAATGCCTAAATAACAGTATCGATGCATAGCACTGTCTATTTTATACTCCAGATTCACAATTAAAATACTATCCAGGGGATAAAAGCACCCAGCCTATCTTATATTATTGCAACTTTTTCCGTGTGCCAAATTCGCTTAGCACACATATATTATACACACATTATAAAAAAATTAAATAAAATTATATTAGTAAGCACTCAGGCTGCTGTTGTGCTGTCGCCTGTACTTTTAGTCCCAACTTACATACTTTTTTTAATACGGTGGCATGTAACCACGGCAATATCCCTTTTTTTAGTTACTTTTTCCAATTAACAAAGTTAATAGAAATGTTTCCTCATCTGAATTCACTCTATTACTAACTGTCTAAAATGCGTAGCCAACTGTGAGCCCGCTGCGTGAACGCTACGCACCCACGGCTTGTTCGCTGCACGCCCGCCGCGAATTTACAGCGAATTCATTATGCATTTGATATATCAGTGTGATATATCGTATGCCGTCAGTGTGATATATCTAAGGGTACAACATCTAGTCTAAGCACTTTTAAGGAGATATATAATATATAAGTATCTGAATCAGTTCCACCTGTAAATTTCTTGGCGCAACATGTGGAAAATATCTTACCTAGATTCAAAGTGGGAAATGGAGTTCTACATAAAGCACCAATATATAATTTATAACAGCTCTCAAAGTGCTTATGTATATGTGTACCGCAAGTTATTATTATGTATATTCTTGTCCTCAGTTAAGAGTTTTGTCGAGAACTTTAATTCAAACTTGAAACCTTTTGTCCTGCCAGGATTTCCACCTATAACTAGTTGCTTTAGGGACATAATGTAATGGTCCTGAAAAATAATACAATAATTTATTAAAATATAATAAATAATAAATGATGCCATGTATTTATAACACAATACAAATGCAAGGAATTAGTCCATTAGAGATACAGCTCTGAAATTTGTTTATTCAATAGTCAAACCAAAATAAGTATATTAAACCAAGATGACGTAATAACGACAATCTTGTCTACCAACAGATTTTTCATAGTTTAAAAATCAAAAATGAATATCGCATAATTTTAAGGTATGCAGATTCCCACACGTATTTTAAAAAAGACTATTTAAATGCGCAGATTTCGCCATCGCGGTGACTAAGTAAATATTATGTACGATTTTAATGAGTACTATCGATATTATTTTTATAAAAAATATAAATGTCATTTACCATCAATCGCACAACCAAGATAACATGAGACATTTTGTCCAAATATTTTATCAGTTCCTTATCGCGTGCAAAACAAATAACAAAGCCCGGGGGTGAATTAGTAAGAAGGCAGCGGTGGTCCGTTTGAATAAGCAAAGTTCTTTCATTATTGAGGAAATCGTAATCGAACTTATCGCACACAAACTGCAATGGGAAATTTGAAAATTTTCAACCGGAATTCAAATTACGGAAACAAGGCGATATTGCCACTTAATGCAATAAATATTTTAACATGCTTATGAGAAAATAGATATGTAATTTATTGGAAACTAGAATAAAATTTAAAAAGTATGCGTTGTTTTGTTTATAATTGTATTAATAAAATGGAAAAATTAAATTAAGCTTCAGTTGTCATGTTACAACAAAAGATAACTTTAATATTTTACCATTTAATAAAAATCATCAGATATAGTTGCAACTCGTTTGAAATTGTGTCAGACGACTTGCCACAATCTCTGTCATTGTGTCAGTCAATTTGTTATATTATTTCGTTCGGAATTTTCAGTAATGCATATTTTTTTAATTAATTAAAATAGCCTCTGACATTTGTTTTTATGTTTTTACTTATCTAATTTAATTACGTACATAATTATTTTATAAATAGGGATAAAAGGCATGATTAGTGTTTTGAAAACTTATTCTCCAGTGTCATCTAACTGAAAGTATCTTACAACAAAATTAATTTGAGGTTAGACCAAAAACAAATAGAGTGACTGTTTGAGAGTGACATACCCCTGCGCTCAAATGATGCCGTCAGACAACCTGAGAAAGCAGACTAATTCTAAAGTCACACGGCGACAGAGTATATAAGCTTATGTAATTACGTGCAGAGCTTGTATGCTCAACATCTTCCGCTCATTACCCACGTGCATTATATATGAGCCGACTTACTAATGTCTTGCATAATTAACGCAATAAATGCTCGAGAATACCGCGCGTTATATTTTTAGCATGTAAACGTTAATAACAGGATAAAACTGCTATTTTTAATGTGTGTAAAAAACGAAATGTATTTGCACATTTTACGACGTTTATTTGTTAAATAGCCATTGTATCATAGGTTACCATTTTTGGCCCAATGACTGTAATTATATATTTGAAAACAAAATTTATATTAATAGTACAACATGAAAAAAACATATATAATTAAAAATAATATATTCCAATGAACACTACTTCTTACTTTTGCTGATCTTCCTCTTAATTCTCTCAGTGTAAGCAGTAACAATATTCGAGAGCAGCGGTAAAGCTGATGACTTTTCGTCATCTCTCACACCGACGTCGGTGCATAGCTCAGAGCGCGTCCTCTTATTAACAGGCATGGCTGCTTCGGAGGCCATCACCGATGCGGTGTAAAGGTAGCCATTCCATTCAAGATACTCCCTTACTAACTCGTTTACAAGAAGTACTTCTTCGGATAGTGCAGGCGGGCCTGACTTCTTATCGCCTGATGTTTGCCTCTGCTGCAGAATTTCGGTTACTTTTGCCCGCATCTGTTAATGAAATTGTTTTCTTTTATAGCAAAGAGATCCCACTGCAGCTAATGGTAAGCGGAGTAAGGTCATGAAGGGTCTGGCAGAGATAATTACCTTTTGCCAATCGATGTACATTGTACAGGTTGATCCCGGAACGCGACACTTACGTCGGCTACTATGGGGTTGCACACCTTGTGTATAGTGGTCTCTATTCGGGTGGATACAAATATCCTACCACTAGTAAAACATGTACTGGTTGGTACATTTACAAGCCTGTCTGGATAGGTATCACCAATTTGTATATTTCTGCTATCAAGCATTATTGTATTACCAATTTCGGAAGCTCATACAGTTGAGGACATTCACTCGGATATAAAAATCTATTTATCTCTACATTGAGCAAAAATAAATAAAAATAATTTCCATAGCTATAATTAATTTCCAATTTAATAAAAGTAAACAAATTAAACATAGTTTCGTAATCATATCCGTTTTCAAAACTCATAAAACAAATAAATTTTGCGCAAATAATATGAACATATTATGTGCGTTGTGCAAATATTAGCAAATTACGTATTAAACGATAGTATTTATATTTATAATTAATTGGTTATTTTAAATTTATACCGGCTTTTCAGGTCTAATTTATAACGCATTAGTTGATTATTTTTTCTTAAACAATTAAATGACGTGTACGATAGTCGCTATCCGGGCGGATATAAAATATATCCTACCACCAGCAAAATTGGATTTCAGACCAAAAACTAAGCACAGTTTAGTTTAACTCGCATGGTGAGAAAATTACATATAGAACGAGGAGTATTTATCATAAGCATAGAATATATCTAAGTTTATAGTTGGCAGTCCGCTTCTATGAAAAAATATCTGTGTCAAGCTAAGATGAACTAACTTAGCTTAGCTTTTGGTATATGATCGGCGTAAAGGTTACTTAGAAAATGTTTTAACAATTTCGTAAAAGCAAGATACTGTATACCTCAGCTGTTAATTTGTTTAAGTGGCCATTCTTTTTTAAAAGGTCTTTTATTGCAGCCAATAACTCTTTCTCCGATATGGGTTTGTTTTCATTCATTCTAAAAGCGGCTAAATAAATTGTTTGACGAGATGTCTTCAATGACAATTGCAATTTTGCTATCGATGTCAACCTTTATGAAAATAGTTTATAATCATTTAATAGTTTATTGGTTGATCATAGACCAGATAGAATGAGGACTTGTTTCATTTTTTTATTTATTTTTTTATCAATTAAGTATCACAAAAACTTTCAGTGGAAATACACCAAAACGCTTGAGTGAAAAAAAAAACAAATAGACAAAATAAAACATTAAAAATTATCAAGAAAACGACAATTACGTACTAGTCTAAGATCCCGCTGCAGAATTAGTGCGCTTATCGAGTATATGTTAAAAACTACATTCTTACACATATTTATGCTTAGAAGAATATATATCTACTAGGTTGCCTATTAAAACATGGCCGCAAATATTTTTAATTAAATTATTGTTAATTGATTTTTCGGAAAACATTTCATTCATTTGTTTTTCAAATAAAATATCGTCCACTTCATGACAATACACATAAAGACTCTGAAAAACCACGGTTGCCGTTGCGCACTTGGCCGCACCTCTTCGCAGCCAGGTGTAAGCAGGTATGACTATGATACATTTACTCGTTCATAATGTATATTTATTAGCTATACATCAAATTAAAGCTGAATTTTTTTCTGTTGATCATGATAGACGGTTGCCTAATTAAATCTGGCCGCAAATAAGGGTTGCCGACTCTTAAAAATGATAAATATTGAAGGTAGAGTGAAAGAGAGCTAGCGCGTTATATTACCAGTCAGAAGAGGATAACATACATAGCATGTAGTACATAATGAGGTTATATTCCCGTGACACACGTCATGTAGCTGTCATGTTTGCCGGCAAACATTCCGATGCTAAATGGGTTAATAAACTTCGAATAAAATTCATGAAGATGAAGGCGTGTTTTCTGTGTGAGAAAAAATTCAATGTACTTGACTTTGATGATGCATCATTCAAAAAGTGTTTGCTAATGTTATTATTACGTCGTAAAAAAAAATATAAATACAATGATATTATATTAACAATTGAATCTACCTATGACTTTGGATATCATACAGCGTGTCTTAAAAAAATTACAGTTTTAAAGCATAAAGATACAGAAGAATTCTACATGGTTTCTGGGAGATTCAGCTCCAATGCAAGTTGAAAATGTTCTCTGTGATTCCACGAACAAATCTTCCGATAATGACGATGATTATGATATTTCTAGCGATGAAAGTTATGAAAGTGATAGCTTCTATGATAGTGAAAATGAAAGCTCTGATGGTTCAGATTTTTAAATAAAATTTACGGATAGATAAGATACGTTTGTTTAATTTTTGAGTTACTTAAATGCTTCATTTATATGTAATAAGTTATTGAATACTTGAATAAAATATAATATTTACTCAAACAGTACTTGCACAATAAAATTTTATTTTACGTGAGTAACCCTAATTTTATTTTTAATGGATAGTAATTTATTGTGGTAATTTTTACATTTATCATTTTGAGAAGACTTTTTTGGAGTATTTATTAAGTTGTATCTACTATTGTTTTAACTGGTGGTTGAGAACACGATCATCAGGCGTATGCGCAATGGCTCAAAAGTGTCGTACAGCTAGTACTCGCTATCCTTTTCTGACTGGTAATATTACGCGCTAGCTCTCTTTCACTCTACCTTCAATATTTATCATTTTTAAGAGTCGGCAACCCTTATTTGCGGCTAGATTTAATTAGGCAACCGTGTATCATGATCAACAAAAAATTCAGCTTTAATTTGATGTATAGCTAATAAATATACATTATGAACGAGTAAATGTATCATAGTCATACCTGCTTACACCTGGCTGTGAAGAGGTGCGGCCAAGTGCGCAACGGCAACCGTGGTTTTTCAGAGTCTTTATGTGTATTGTCATGAAGTGGACGCTATTTTATTTGAAAAACAAATGAATGAAATGTTTTCCGAAAAATCAATTAAAAATAACTTAATTAAAAATATTTGCGGCCAAGTTTTAATAGGCAACCTAGTAGATATATATTCTTCTAAGCATAAATATGTGTAAGAATGTAGTTTTTAACATGTACTCGATGAGTGCAATAATTCTGCAGTGGGATCTCGTACTATACGTACATTCTATATTATAGGAACTGCTTATTGAAATAAAAAAAAAAATATTTAAGTAACTGAATTACTTAAAAAAATACACATTTCTGTAAATGGTGTGATTATTATGAATATTTTACTTAAGGAGCTTGCTCGTAATTTCAAGTCCATGTCGCACCATCGCTTTCATAGGTGTCCTATATATATAGGTGACACAGCAACCGACTAAAACTATGTATAATGCCCACATTGAAATTTAAAGTATGAGGTCGAATCCACGTACACTCCGACAAAATATGATTACGTTTACAAGTCTCAAAAAAAAATCTTAGTTCCGCTGCAATAATATTATAATAAATTTCTTAAATGTAAGAAACCAAACAAAGTATAGACGGCTTGGTTTTAGGCTATTATAGATTTTTTATGACATTTGTACATTATGCCAATTTAAAGTTGGGAGTCTTAGATCTACGCAGCCACAGAACAATGATAAGCATACGTTACTGCCTTTTTTGAGATACGTATAAATTCCAAAGTTATTTTATAGAATTCGTTCCAGTGGCGCCATTGCGTTGCGACACTACTAAAGTTAGAAACGGCACGCGCTAGTTCCACTCATCCTACTTGATTTCTAGGTTGGCTTTTGAATGGACTGTTTCAATTTATTTTTAACTGTGTACTTTGTGGCTTGTGCGGGCACTGCTTTATTTATGTTTTGATTCTAACATGAAAGTTCAATCAAACTACGGTTGAATGTATTTTTATGTTTTTTTATTTAGTGTTTTGTGTGTGGATGATACGTTTGTGAAGTAGATTTTTAAGATATAATGATAATAGAAATCAATGAATGAATGTATGATAATATTACCTATGTGATGTTAAATAAACCCCTAATTCTATCTAACAAAAAATATTTTCTTTGATCTGTTATTTCGTGAAATGAGAATAAAATGTTTTCGAGTATATAGTATACTCGGTGTTGCTCGCGGCTTTGCCTGCGTGTAAAGGTTTCCCTCTACTAAACAACAAAACACAAAACACTTTACGACGTCAGCGGCATCTATTTAAAACATAGATTTAAAAATTCCAGGACTTCCCGTAGCAAAATTACCTAGATAAAAAGAGTTTGTGTTCATTCAAGATACGTTCTATCCGTGAGCCAAATTTTATTCAAAACCGTTCAGTTGTCTCCGCGTTTATACAAAAAAAAGCAACAAATAAGTAAACAATCAAAAATTTTAGTAAATGGTATTCGTCACATGAAATGTATAACCCGATCAAAGCAAAAGATACTCTCAGTTAATTGTAATAAAGTGAGTAACATCTACATTAGCTGTTTATATAAATAATAAAAAAACTTACGAATAATATTAACTTTAAATTTATAAAACAGGCACTCTAGTATTTTATATGTTAAATATAAAAATACATATAACCGACTATAAAAACCCGTATAAGCGTACAAGACAAGGCGCTCGCGTGCGACGTTCGCAAATTACCGACGTAACAACCGATATTTCAAATGAAATCGGTCAAAACGGCGCCAGTTTAAACTAATATATTGCACGCGAATGAACAACTATCTAATTTTAATGCATTATCGGATATTGGACGCGGATGGGCTCCATTTGAATAGAAATATTGTTTGTGTGTATTGAATATCTTTTGTACTCGATTGGTTAGTGTTGTGAAAAAAGTCTGCTGCTTGTTCGGAAAAATTGTTCCGGGACCAACTTGTCTAGATTAGTAAAGAAGGCTGGAATAATTCTAGCGATTGTCAAGGAAAGTTGGGACATTATATTTGGACTACACTGCATTAAGAGGTGCAGTATAGTATTCCAGAGACACGTCAAGTCCTTGGTCCTGCACCTAAGCTCTCTTCGGCCAAGTTTGCTGGTAGTAGATTACACAAGGTGTTAAAACCCGCCTAAGCCTACGTAAGTGTATCAGCCCCAGCCTGTGTATATCCGCTATTGTGTCGACTGCCAAGGGATAATCATCTCTATCGTCAGTCGACTTTCTATGGGACGCCATTCCACTTACCATCTGGTGCCATGCATCACTTTAGCAAGTCACTTCGCCGTGCACGTATAACAAAGTCCGATTGCCGTCTCACTGGACTATGAGAGTGAAGGAACAGAGATTGCATCTGTGTATTTCACACAAACTAGTGCACTATAATATCTCCTGCGTATCGGTTTGATCTTCGTTGAGATTGGCCGCCGTGGCCAAAATTCGGCTCGGAGGGATTTATTCATTCATAGTACTCCAGGATAATGGAAGCACTGCACTTAGATCATGTGCAGTATAGGCTACAATTATCCATCGGAATTTTGAAAGTATGTGAAGTCTGCTAATTTGGATTGATAGAGAAAGTTGATGGAAGGTCTAATAATTCACGTATATAGATATAGCTTGTTGCCAGTAGTAAGACAGTGTTAAAAAAGGTAATAGGATCTATTGTTAATAAATGTGTAGTTAGGAAAAGAAATTATGCCAGTCAGTCGTAAAAACTGAAATCCCATCTCTAAAATACTCGGAATATGTAATTGCTATCTAAAATTAGGATGTAATGACGACAAAAAAAAGTTTTTTTATTTTTTTATTTTCATAATTAAGACAACTTCTAAGTAAATGCCACTCGTCAAATAATATAAACCGTTCAAAAACAAAAGTCACACTAATCTATGCTCGCAAATAAATTATAATAAAATAAGTACTATTTACATTAGCCGTTTAATACGATAACTGATAAATAACATTTACTAGCAACTTGCGAAATAAGCCCTTAACTATATCTATCTATATAAAAATAAATCCCATTTCTCAGGGTCAGCTAGTTGTACAATAATTACCCTTATTGCTTGTTAGATACGTTATACTACTATGAGGTATTTTTCACTCCATTTGGAAGTAAACATCTTTAACGTGCACATTAATGTAACCAACATTAACTGTAACCGAAACCCGCAGTGCACGTCGGTGGCTAAATAATGATCAGCGGACACAGACCATATCTCATGCTTGCACCCGCGATATTGTGCCGAAGAAAACGATGTATCGCCCGTATAAATTCCACGACGGAGACTAATGTACTGTGAAAATGGAAAGAATGACGTGTATTTAATTTAATATGTGATTTTAATCTAATTTATGAGAATTAATGTAAGGTAGTGTAACTTTGAATCTCGGATGACCAACACCTCAGTCCACCCCGTGACCTGCTGCAAATACTTTGATACGTCGGGAGAAAGTTATAAAAAAGCCGCAATAAAGTCCGAAAAATAGTTCTATTTAATTCGTGTAAATATTATTACGCGCAAAAGGGCTTGACAGTAAGTGCTGTGATTGTTAAAAACATGCAGCATCAAAACCTTTGAATTAGAAAGCTCTGATTAACCTTTCCTGCTACAAAACTACCTTAATCAAACGGTGAAGGAAAACATCGTGAGGAAACCAGTATACCTAAAAAGTTCTCTGTAATAATTTTGAACTCAGCGTGGACTGAGGCCTAATCCCTCTCAATAGTAGAAGAGTCCCGTGTCCAGCAGTGGGACTATTATAATACAGGGTTGGTAATATAATTTAATATACTGCAGCTATCCGCCTAAAACTCTGATTTAAAATTTATATATTTTTCACGGGAGCAAATAACCGGAATAAAAAGTAGACTAAATTAATCCCGATAAGGTCTAATCGAGTGCCAAATTTAATTCGTTCAGCTGCATCGAAATATGTCCACGAACATTCTGATTTATATGATTAGTAAGTAAATAAAAGTAAAATAACATATGGTTATAGCGCAAATCATGATACCAATAGCTAGTTTCGAAATTATAAAAAGTTACAAATAGTTCATACCTCTTATATTTTTCACGATTCTTGCTACATCGAACTTAATAGCTAGGGAAATATGCTGCTTTTCCTTAAAGGAAAAAGCGTGATGCTATTGCCTGCCGCGGTGGCGTAGTTGCACTAGCAGCGCTTTGAGGTCCTGCGTTCGAATCGCGGGTGTGGTAAAGGGATATTTAAATTTTTCTGCATTTATCCCCATCACATAATGGAACGGAACTCAATTGGTGAAAAGTGGGTGCCCTGGTTATTTTTAATTTTTATTGCTTTATTGCTTTGTATGACGAGACGAGCTTCCTGTTCGCTTGATGGTAAGCTATAGGACCGCCCATATACGGTACAAATATCATCCAACACCTTGAATTACAAAGTATTGTTTGGTATTCCATTGCGCTCGCCATCCTAAGACATCAGATGTTAAATCTCGTTATGTCCAGTAGTTACACTGGCTACTACTTTAAAAAGAAGAAAGAAAACAACAGTGGCTACATACTGCAGCTTGGCAGGCGAAATAGACATTGCGGTGGTACCTATCCAGACGGACTCTCGCATATGAGAAACCTACCACCAATAAAAAATAAATGCGTGATGATGTGTGTGTGTATGGATGTGTATCCGCTCGATAGTTCATGACGAGTGTTATCCCTCATCCATCTGCCGTGACGTAATGGCCGTACCGTGTAAGCCAGACCAACAATGACTGATGCATCAAACTATCTAACATTCTTGTATCTGTATTGCTCTAATTAATAATGAAGTTGGTATTACGTTTCATTCGATAATGACATATGTCGTCTTGTGTTTTAGTGATACGTAGCTTTTGTTCGCCGCTTTGCTCGCGTGAAAGTCTTTGCCCGAGATAAAAGTATCGCTATATATTTTCCTGGAATATAAGTATCTACTACTTGTCTATGTTCTTTCCAGGCTCTTGGACTAGGTCCATACCAAATTTCATCGAAATCTGTTCGGTAATTTTTGAGTTTATCGCATTCAAACAGCCAAACGCGGCACGGAATTTTGTTTTAAGATAGAAGGATTATTGTGTATTATATTTGTTAGTAAATGTTTCAAAGATCGAAATTATTGATTATCATCACAGAAAGCAATAAAAAACTTAACATCACTACGCGCAATCGACAGTCCATACAATCCCATCAATAAAAACTGACATAAAACTGATCGTAAATATCACAAAAAAAGTAAAACGGAGACAAAAGTCGAAAATGAACTTTCAAGAATACCAACTTGACCTCCAACTAGCGTGTTATAATTATTGTATTGATTAAACACCTAATAACACTTTAATAATAGTAATAGCTTTTGTAACTACCTCGCGTAAAATTTTCGTTAATGACATGCATTCAAAAAGAGTCTATTTTTCTTTTGGGTTTAAGTTCACTCCATCAACTGTCTTTGACACGATCTTGACCAATCACAGGATCTTTCATTCGACTAAAAAATGACCCCGTCCAACATTTAAAATCTCATAATCGCTTAGTTCACTTTAGTACGTCGGAAGCTCTATATTCTCTGAAGAAATATTTGATAGTAGCTTATTCAAAACAGTTCCTATATAACTTCAAAATATGAAACAAAATCCTGTTACTTCAATACGATAAGCAACCATAAAACTATATTCTAAATTTGAATATAAGAACCGAATATCAATACAATCGTAGACAAAATATGATAAAACACGATATTGAAAGAATAAACCTGGAAACAACCAAAAGCGTTTTCCAACAAAGAGCTCGTGTTTTACGATATTGGTCGGTTCCGCCTGTCTCCGATCGCATAACTCCATACCCACTGCATAGATAACAAATGCATCCGACACTGAGAGATGCTACACAAAGCTCTGAATAATCGTACGACGAACACAGCCGAAGTACGCCGAACGAAATTCAAACTTAGAATGTTGGCCGAAGTGAAATCAGTTTGCCGCCGACTGCGGTCGTGAGCGGACGCATCGGTTGTTTGTATCGTGTTGTGTATGTGAAATGGTCAAGTGTGACTTGTGTTCGAACTGTTGATAACATGAGTGTTTTTATGTACTCTTTTATGTAAGCCGCAAAGGTCAGTTATACGTGTTTTATTGCATAGTGTTTTCTTGTGTTTTGTATTTAAAAGTTTTTGTAAGTTATTTGTTTGGTATAAGATAATATTTTAGAAAAATACGCATTTTTCATAAGTCTACGTTTAAGTTTAAGGGAATATGATTATATTTTTCTAATAATATTATATCATGTTTTCTTATTTGGCTTATTTTTATATTTTATAAACGTAAGCAAATTTTCATATTTTTTATTATTTTTTTTTAACTTAAACTAAATTAGATCCAAAAACAAAAATGTAGCCCAAAGTATTTTTTAAAAACGAAACCCAGACACGTCAGTTAATTACAATATGCCGCTTTAAACGAGTCCTCTTCCCTCAGCAAAATTTTATAGAGAGCCTATTTACAAGTCAAAATTAGAACGGTCCAGTCGAATATAATTAAAGACTTGATACTTTACAAAAGCTCCGTCCGTAAAGCAAAATGGCTCGGTAAATAGATCGTAGCCAGATGCTACGACGTGCTACGGACCAACTCAGTGCTACGCTGGTGCTACGATATAATTAACAATTTAGCAGTTCGTTTTTAAGGTTTCACTATTTTTTTAATTTTCTACCCTTTTACGTTATATTTAAATATTAAATGGTTTAGTTATTTCATAATATTATATCATCATAAAATAAAATATAAAAACATTCACATGTTAGATTTTAATAGTTATTGTAATAGTATATTATGAACCTATTGTTAAAGCCTACCTAATATCTTGGATCTTGTTGGAGATCGTATCAGTTAGGTTCAATGCCAAGTCGTAATTAAAGTCATGAAAATTACGAGTACTCAAATATTAATGTTCAGCTAAGGCTTAAACGTTACTGTTGATGTTGATAATTTTATTTTGGTCAATAGTTTTTACGTATTATTGTAGTAGTGTACAATAAACTTTAATAACTTTATAAATACCTAAGCTTACAAAATGTTTATACACCATTAGTTTTTAATTGCAAAAAAAGCGTTATCTGTTGCCGAAACTAAACAAATATTTAACAAAAAATAAAAATACTAATGTTAAACGTTGAAATAAAACTATTTTATGTTTTTTTTCGCAGATATTTATATTATTTTCTCCCGACGTTTTAATAACACTCGTAAAATCGTTTTTATCTGAAAGAGAAAATTTTCGGTCAAAAGTTACATTGATTCTTAATTCTGTTTTAGCATTCGTTAGTCAGGTCAAACAACTTAATAGATTCTACTACATCTTATTGTTATTCATTAGATAATTGTTTATGCATATTAATACTAATCGATGAATAGAAAGAAAGATTTATTATTGGGACAATAACAGCATAACATGTACAATACAAGCAGAGACAAACAAAACATATACTTAAAGAAAAATACAAAATTATACCCACTGTGCCAACAATGGGAACCCTCATTCAGCTTCTTGCTGCAGCACCAGCATAACTGATACTGTAGCGCTGATGATGAATGTCAAACTGTGGTGTAATATTCATAATATTTGTTACCTTCTACGTGTCCAAGATTTTATGCAGGATTTATGACAAATTTAACTTATAGCTTTACGATTTACATATAAAAAATAATTCTGACTGCATACTTACACTATATACCTCTCAGTCGCGAAGGGTTTATTTTACCTGATCCCTGCCGGCTTCCTTTTATGTAGAATTTATGTAAAATCTAACTATCATTAGAATGATTTGCGGACGGCATTTATGCATATTAGTACCTATATGTTATTTCAGATTCTCTTTCGAAAGATTTAACCTTTCCCTATTAATACCTCTTCTTCATACTCTATTTTTATATAGTTAAAAACGGTATACAAATTTAAAAAGCAAATACAATAAAACAATGCCCAATACAAGAAGGATTTTCTCAGTATCGCTATGATCGTTTCTCTAGATTTCGAATGTTTCACCGTCAGATCCCGAAGGCGATGCTAAACCTCTCCAACAAAAGCAAAGCTTTTAAGTCTGTAGCGGGCTTTCGTATCTATAACCGAAGAAACAGAATTACAAGTCCTTTGTTAGTCTGTTACACTTATGTATTTAGATATAGTTGCTCAATCTTTTACATTCGAAAGGGTAGACAGAAAGTTATCACAGCAAGCATAGTTCAAGTAAATTATGTTTGTATAGTGCTATACAGAGATATAAAAGGAACCCATATAAGTGTGATGTTTTTATGTTATAAAACACCGATTGGGTCATGTATTCATTGTAAATTAATTTAAGAAGATAGCCATCAACAGTAATCGACAGCCATCATCTGGAGATATCTTTGTCATATTGGCATACTTATTTATGATTGTTTCATATATAACAATTGTTAGAATAAGGAATAGTTTACAATATCATAATAAGTACTAATAATTTACATAAATGCGGTCTGCAAATCATTCTAATGATAATTAGATTTTACATAAATTTCGAAAGGGAAGTCAGTAAGAATAGGTACTGTAAAATAAACATAAGACAGAAAATATATGAATAATAAGACATATTAAAATGTGCAAGCTATGCAAGAATCTACTTCATAAAATTCTTAACGTCCACTGACGCAAGCTTAAGCTGGTCTAGGTGCATGAAATTTGGACACAACTTCCTTATGTGATGTAGCAGCGGTAACAAAGGTTTTTAGATATTCATCCTCTAAGAGAGTTAAACCCTGTATGGCACACGAATACCTTCTAGAAGCTAACTGCTAAGATATTTCCTTTTCTTCTGCCTATGTTTTGGTATAAAATATTTATAACTCTCACAATATATTCGCACGGCATTTATAAATGAGCTGGAAAGGCGTGTTTATAACGCTTTTTACGTTCTTTTAGCGTTTAGATTTGTATGGAAAGTACACACTTTCCAAATGTATCGGGTTTACTGCACATTTGAAGTGTGTTGAAACACTATGTATAGCTCTTAATTGAATATAAACTAAAAATTAACATTACGATTTAAGAAATTCCTTACTCATCTCATATTAGAGAGCTTCTTGTCATATCATATTGAGACAAATGTTTGTATGATCTGCAAATATTTATTTTAGTTGTAGCGGAACCGAAAGTTTTTTTTTTTACACTCGTGATACAACACTCGTATTTTAGAGTGTAGTCAAGTCTTTTTCTTTCCCTTCATATGGAGGATTTTGCTCGCAAGTTCATTTATATGATATAAGTTTATGAATATTTTATTGTAAAAGCAGCCTGTATTTTTAAGTAGAGTTTATGCGGCGTATCCCTACTAAATTGTTTCAAAAGTGGTTTAGTGGATTATTCGTGAAAACAAACAAATAGTGACTTTCGCATATCATATTACCATGAATAGAAAGGCGACTTGATGCTGTCGGGTATTCTCTACTAATAAATCAGATATGTACAAAGACAAAATCAAATATAAGAAGAATGTAAATTTATATTAAACTAATAAAAAATCCGTTGGTATACATTTTTTTATTAAAGGTCAAATTCATGTTGCACCTTAAGTAAAGGTAAATGGCATTAATTAATTTCGTAAAAAAATCGTTTAGTATTTTTTGTTTTTAGGGGACGAAATTATTATATTGTATATGTGTGTAGGTTCTACATATGTGCGAGTGTGTGTTGGATATAAGTATATTTACATCCCGTATACATAATATTATAACAGTATTGGTGTTCAGAACATGTTTCTCTCGTTATGTGTTCTTATTTACTCCCAAACCGTTTCAAGGTTAATAATATTATGTAAGCCCTCGCATTCACGAAATAATGTAGAAAAAATATAATCATGATACTATTTACTTTTTACGCCTGGAATCGAATTACCCAAAGTTACTGAAAAAATAGTAAGTAGGATCGGTCTTTAACTAATTCTGTCTGCAGATATCGGACTGGGTGACTAACAAGATCCTGCTACGAAGCAGTTCGTATTTAATTGTCGTTAATTAATTTATCTATACATAATTGTTATAAAATAGCTGGGTATGTCTGTACATTGAAAAAAAAAGTAATAAAAAGAAAGGGAGTGTTCCTTAAAGTTTTGAATGACGAGACGAGCTTGCCGTTCGCTTGATTGTATACGACCGCCAATAAACAGTAGAAACACTATCTAAAACCTTGAATGACATAGTATTGTTTGGTATTCCACTGCGCTGGTAATCCTGAGACATGAGATTTTAAGGTGTATTATGTCCAGTAGTTACACTGGCTACAAGGCTCTTCAAACTGGAACACAATAGTGATTACACACTGCTGCTTGGCGGCAGAGATAGACATTGAGAGTTACTAAAGTAGAGTAATAAAACACAAATCAGCGTTTTCTTTAATTTATATTCTATCCGTCTGTCTTTATGTTTGTTTTTAAGCGCACATTGCTGAAATTAATGAACGAGTTTCATATACTTTTACAGATAGATTGTAATTGTGAGTAGAATATATGATTTGTTTAATTAATATCAGATATCGGAAAAAAGTTATCGTCATTTTAAGACATTTGTAATTGACTTTAAAACTTTGGTTATAATTCTTCTACGCAGACGAAACTAGGGGAAAAATGTTAATGCTTTTTATTTGTCATTTGTTTTATTATACCTGCGCTTCTGCCTAACCGTTTGGTGAGGAAAGGTGTGTTTGTGATTTACTAATAACATTTTAATCTATATTATTAATAAAATTAGCACGGATTTGTTTCTTTGAAAGTTCACATAAATTTCCCACACTAGCTCCGAAGTCGCCATAGGCTTTCGAATTACCACTTTACACGTTAAAAGGTGGTGCACCTCTACCTATCCCTGAAAAATAATAACGTGATGCTGTTATTAAAAGAAACACTATCCAGTAACTCGACGGGTGGAAGTTGCCTTGTGATAAAATAGCTAAATGGCGTAAAGTATCTCAAGTGTGTTATTCCTCAACGCGTTCTGAACCTCGCAAATGGCACGTTTTATTTTATATCTTAGTTTTGTGTCGTACTGCAAAGAAATTTAATTTCTATTTACACTAACAGTAAGGGCCCATATAGCCCGATTCCTTCCGAATTACCATTCGTTATATATTAAATCTAATTATCAATACAAAGATCTGGTGACTGCATTTATGCATATTAGTACTTACATCTTGTGTCGGGGTCTCTTTCATGAAATGTCACTTCGGCACTAAACACTAATAACTGTTATGTTCACGGCAAAGTATCCTCACGTCATGTGATGGTATCGGAGTGAGGTCCAATAGAATGTCGACTGACGAGGGATGATTACCCCTCAGCAGTTGAAACAATTATGCCGGCCTGTTGGAACTGGATATACACTGATCCCGGAACGCGACACACTTACGTAAAATTGATTAATGAATCCTGGTGTTTCAGGGCTGCAACGAACTTATAAAGTTTTGGAGCCTATTTTTATCCTATAGGAGATAGTGTAAATGTGTCAAACTCAAAAAGCAACATGCATATTATGATAGAATAACTCATACAAATATTCATTGTTAAATATTGAACTCTGTACTACGAAGATTTACCATATAAAGAGGTCATAAATAAATTAATGAGGCAGCATTTGAATAAATAAAATAACAGAACAATCAACATCGCCTACACGAAAGCTTATATTCGTGTAAGCTTTTATAAGCTCAGAATAGTACTTTATGTGACGACCTAACAAAGTTATAAATTAGTCACGTAGGGTTTATTATTCAGTGCCTATGTTACTTAGTCAGGAGAGCTTTTCACCTCGTTGTTGGTTTTTGGGCTAAGCTTAATTATTAGTTACGGTAGAGTTGTGTTTTTGACACAAAAACAGTAGACGCCACTTAAATATTATATTTATGTTTAATACAATTTATTAAACGAGAAAGTTGATTGCCTAGTAAATGATGGAACCCATTAAGAGTAATGACGTACATTAAATACAAAGTAGTTTGTGACACTACTCTGCGCTTTTAATTTGAGTTGAGATTTGTTATCTTATTGTTTCAAATGTATACTTATGCATGATAAACTGTGGGTTTGGCTTGTCAAGTAATAAGTAAATAGTGTGCAAATATCTAGAGTGGTTTCATTACCTTTTACTTATTTCCTTTCCATAGAAGCATATATAAAGTTATCTTTTTTCTCACTCCTTACTTTTTAATATATTACTTTTTACATATTATATATTAGCATATTCGAAAGTTCGTGAACCTGTTTGAATGTTTATATGTTTGTTAGGCGTAAACCAGTGGCCAAGCGTCCATATAAGCCGATTTCTTCCGGCATACCTTTAGGGTTTATTTACAGTTGTCTAAGATATTATATTCCATTAAATTGGTTGTAATATGTTAACTAAGGCAATTGCTTTTGTGACGGGTTGCCTTTTGAAAAATTTTACCCTTGCCATTGAGTAAAATCAGAAACAACTAAACGTATTTGGATGAAGTTTGACAAAACAGTAGATGATGTCTAGGATTAACACAAAGGCTACTTTTTATGACGGTATTTTTGTCCCGCAAGACACGATAGTTTTTTTTTTTTAAATAGATGGCGCTAGTATCATCGAGATGGCGCTATGAATCGTAACAGTGTTTAAGGAACTTTCTTAGTAGGAATGGCTTTTCACGTGACCGAAGCCGCGATCAAAACCTAGTGTATGATAATATGCAGCAATCACTTTGGCTATATAGGTCTTTTAGCTTGAAATACAACAGTGTTACGTAAAAACATAAAATCATAAGAAAAAGAGGTTTAAAACAATGTTTATTAAACATTTTAGTCACTATTTAAAACGAAATAGAACATTGTAAAGTTACTAATGATCTACTTATTAATATTTCACTCTCGTATTGCGTTTTATAATCAAGTATTACATTCTGCTCGCGAATCCGGAAAAATAAAACATTTATTATAGCACTGAGAGATTATTTAGCTTCATATTAGTGAAAGAATTCTCAGCGGCTAACTCGTGAAACAAGTCTGGAATTTTCAAACAAATACAAAAAATATTGTTGGAACAATATCTATATAATATAATATAATTTGAACAAGCATGACACACAAAACAATGAAAAAAAACTACGACATTGTCCCCCCCGTGATCATGAAGGCTGCAAAGTCTTCGAAACGTCGGGAGAAAACTAAAATATAAAAAACCGCGATAGAATCCGAAAAATAGTTTAATTTTAATATATAACATTCGCGTAAACATAAGAAATCATTATACAAACTACAATTTAAAACCTTTTATACAAACCCTAACATTACCACCATATTACCAAAAAAGGTAACTCAAAAACCTTCTCAAAGGATAGACTTGCCTTTTTAAAAGAAATATTTTTGCACATATAACCAATTATCCTACACCTACCCAATTTGAACATTCAATTTCAAAAATCTAAAGTAAAAGTCCATAGTCATTTGTCCTGAAATAGTGAAAATTTATTGGAATAAAATGCAAATATTTGGAAATAAAAGGAACGCGAGCTCGGCTCAAACGAATCGAATAAAAGACATATATACGCATGTTAAAGGGTACAAATCGGGTTATTCAAAGAGATTTTAGTTGTTAGTGTGCCGTATAAAGTTTCAGATTGTCACGTAATATGTAACGTTTGATACCATAGCGTATTACTATTACTTAGATACGTACATTCTAAACAAGCCTATAAGCGCAGTCAGTTTTTTATTTTCACACACACACACACTCTTTACACACTGGTGTCACGTCTCTCATAGCGAGAGTCCGCCTGGGTAGGTAGCACCGCAATGTCTATTTCTGCCGCCAAGCAGCAGTGTGTAGTCTCTGTTGCGTTCCGGTTTGAAGGACATTGTAGCCAGTGTAACTACTGGACATGGTAAGACTTAACATCTCATGTCTCAGAATGGCGCGCGCAGTGGAATACCAAACAATACTTTATAATTCAAACTTTCTCTACTACTAATGGGCGGTCGTATCGCTTACCATTAGGTGAACGGCAAGTTCGTCTTGTCATTGAAAGCAATAAAAAACACTCACGCCTGTTATACCCGTCCGTCCCATGATGTGATAAAGGGCGAGCCTATCGCTACACTAGGCGGAAAATTCAAACTCCGGGCTGATACTCAGTGGAATAGTGTATCATTTTATCCGACCTGGGGAATTCAACTCGATACCTCTGCAGTCGTGTAATACAAAGGCAGAAGAAGACTTACATAAATATTATAATATATTTCACTACATTATTTGTTTTTGTTCTTGACTGGAGTTCAAGGCGGCCTTGCTTTGGGGAAATAAAAATAAAATCAACCGTTGCTTTTCACCCATTTAATAAAAAGAACTCCCTAGAAATAAATATTAAAGCTATTACGTGGCATCTTTACGGACTGGTTGCAGATTATTTACAGATTCCAGTTTGCATAAGTTTTTTTAGTACTATTTTGCATTTTTAGTATCCTTATTTATTCCTACTCAGAATATTAGTTATTTTATTATTTATGCAAATTTCAACTATATAGAGTAAGAATGCTACCAAACATCGAAATAAATCGCATAATGTTTGATATAACATCTCTAACAAAAATAGATTCTCGTAGTAAACCTAATAGCAGGATCTGATAAACAAATTTCCGGACAGATACGACCTGGCGACCTTCAAAAAGTGCGTTTTTCCACCTAAAAGGCCTGCAACGTATCTCTATGCCTCCTGATATTGCTGCTGTTCATGGACGGCAGTGATCACTTACTATCAGGTGAACTGTATGCTCGTTTACAATACAACATTAAGAAAAATACTCGTCCACGTTCCGTTTGCTTTTAGAGTTAATTCGTGAAGGAGATTCTAAACTGCAGCAAAAATTACTTAATTCGTTTAATAGTTACTATCGGTCTAATTTAAGTAGTTTTAAGTAAAGAAAATAAAAAGATCGTGGTATCGGTCTTTTTAGTTCGGTAGAAGAGTTTGATTAAAAAGAATTTTGTAACAATACAACACGTATCTTTCTCGCATATTTGCTTATTTAATGCTATGTATTTTACAACAATGAAGTGTATATTATGTAAAAATACAACTTTATCCCCTAAAAAATTCAATTATCAGGTAAAACAACTAATCCACGTTCTCTTAAAAAGGGATATTTTATATAACTTGTATTACACTATATTCTAAAAAAAAGAAACATAAATACATTGTATTTACTTCACGTGTTTTTTTTAGATATATATCCACTTCCAAAGGGGTGGCATAATTTTTTCGGCGCTCTATCTTAACCCCAATCCGATCACCAGGTACAGTGTCACTTCACAGTACTCGTATACAAAAAATGTATATGTAATATTATAAAGCCGAAGTCGTTTTATTTAAAAGTACTAATACATATTTGAATTTGAACATTTTTCGAACAAAAATTGTTTTGGCAACTTTATATGTGCACAATTGACAGCAGTACTACAAAACTTCGTGAAGAATCTCACCCGAGCTAACTTCTCAGGAAATACACCCAAAAATTCCCCATAAACGTGCTAAATATATTCAATCGGAAATAACTATAGGCTACAATAAAACCAACTTAACTCATCAAAGCGAAGTTATGCTCGCGCAGCCCTTATCCCTCAGATAACCATTTCGGGGAACTTTTAATCGAATTTCTAACAATACGTTACAGTAATTGGTAAAGTATTGTAATGTTGGTACATGAAAGCGGCACCTATTAATATTTTTATGGCTGTACGAAGTGGCGTTAGTTTACTTTTTATAAAAAAATCGCAGTTCAGCCCGCATTGATGTCCGATTCCGCGAAAAAAATAGTATTGTTAATGTTAATGTAGCTTTCTGGTTAAAAGAATATTCAGATTCGCAGCAATAGCTTCAGAGAAAAGCGCATTCAAATAATCAATCTACAGATATTATGTAATTGATTGCATCTGATTATAAAACTCCAAGTTTAAACGAATAAATCTCAGAAATGTACTACGAAGAATAAATTAAAAGTTTAATTCACAATTTTATAGCAAAAAATCGGATTAACATAAAGTCGAGATGCATTTAATATTAATCAAGAAAGATATCTGCGGTTTTAAAAATTGTGTATTCTGTTTAAATCCACTTCTATTTATATATTTAAGATTCATAAAGTTTTCAAGTTATTACTTCGCAAAGAGAAATATGTGTAAATCAATTTACTATTGAATGTACAGATACTGACGTTATATTATGAGCGTGGAAAGAATTTTATTTAGTAAGTGATATTATACGTAATTGTGGTTAGGGAGTAAGTAATAAAACTGAACTAGATGAACCCATGTCTTTGCCCATAAGGACTTTGGTTAGTGATTAATATTAAAAAGTTTATGTACTTCCTTGTGGTTGAAATTTATTCTGTTACAAATTTTACCAAAATTGATGTAGTAACTAAGGTACTACGGCATGTATAATTAAAACATGAATAATCTTTTATAAACCAACTAGCAGTATAAAGACTTAATCAAGAGAAAATAGATTTAAAATAAAACTATTTTTCGGATTTTATCGCGGTTTGTCATATTATTATTTTCACCCGACGTTTTGAAAACTGCAGAATAAAAAATAAATCACTAAAAATAGTTTTATTTCGAAGTCTAACATTCGCGTAAACATAATAAATTATTAAGAAATTGAATTTCAGAGAAATCGAACTCTGTAAATTGAATCGTAAACAACGTCTAGAAAGTTGATGAAATTATAACATTAAATTATATGATTCTGTCACCCCTTTGGCATAGTGGCAGCGTAAATGATTAGTAGATCGACAGTTCTTGGTTTCAAATATTAGATCGGGCTGCATTTTGTGTGAATTTAACATGATTTGCTCGGAGCAGATGCTCCAGAGGGAGTAGACGTAAGGTAGGCGTCCGCTCGTGCCTCGACCCAAGAGCCGCCCGATGTTTACCATATTCCCGGCCGGCTTAACATTTGTTTGTAAGGCCGGTGACCCTAACATATCCCTCAGTCGCCTCTTGAGTGCGGGCGGTAGGAAATCGTAAATGCATTTGTCCCGCGAAAACAAAAATGGCGGCAGGTCATAATAACTAAGCTAAGTATTTCCTGCATGTTGAAGAAATATTACGAAACGTCACATAGTAAAGTACAGTAAGCTAGAAGAAGACATTTTGCGTTATTCCACGCTTAAAATATGAAACTTTACTTACTGCACCCTATTTCCTTACTATCGTGTCCCCATTTTTCTTTCATGCAGATTAATTTAAAATAATAATTTGTATTAAAATATGGTAATTTATTTATGAACAACCAATCCAGTAATCGCTTAGTCAACGAATAATTAAGATATACATCTATTTAGTCCACTGACTCTATCAGTGTTGTCGGCATCTACAGGAATAACAGCTTATTTTAATTTCAAATAATCCAGAATGTAGTTACTGACCGACTCCGTGACGTAGTTATGACTACCTCTTTTAGGTCCCAGGTTGGAATTGCGGTTCGGGTTAGTGATATTTTCTGCCCAGAATCTGCCTGGAGTCTGGAATTTGTTGCGTTACAGCAATAAACTCATCATATTATGTATGCTGGTGGTAGGATATATATTATATCCGCCCAGATAGCGACTACCGTACACAAGATATTTAAAACCCGCCATAATGGCCGGTCAGCCCACGTAAGTGTATCGCGTTCCGGGTTCAGCTTGTGTATGTTCGATTCCAACAGGCCGGCTTAGTTGTGTTAACTGAGGGAGGTAAACTCTTCAATCGACGTTCTATTAGACCCCACCCTATTTACTAACAGGTACAGTGGAGTTTAATATGAAAAATAGGACAGAATATACATAGCAAAGAGTGGGTGCACAAATTGCGCTTCTGCCTTCCCCTCTGGGGATAAAGATGTTAGTGTATATGTAAGAATGTAGTACCTAGCATGATTGACATGGCAGTCTTGATATTATGTAGAGTGCGAACATTTTCTGGTTAAATCGATTATTAGTTGACGAAGTGTGAGACCGCACTGCGGAAAAAATGCGTCGATTCGCAAAATCTGCGTAGGAAATTACCTTATAGAAACACTGCAATAACACATGAAGTACTATGATAGCTGTCTAAATATTAATTGCAAAATATCCGTGTTTTTTATTTTGTAGTTTAGTGCGAATATGGTGTGTTCTTTGATTTAAAAATGTTGCCTTTCCAAGAAATCCTCTTTGTATAGTAGTACCTTGGGTATGTAAAATTAAAAATATTTGCTATTAAAAGTTAGAATAACTTATGGTTAATTGTTGTCAAGAAAACAAGTATATAATTTCAATTATCAACGCAATGTCAAAATGAGACTATATCACATAAAATACAATAAAAATAACATCAATATGAACTTAATTAAAGTTTAATTCATCCCCAAATGTGTGGTAATTACATAATAACTTCTGTAAGTAATTATTCAGTTTATTTTCGTAGACAAATATCGGCTAGTTAAAATGTCAGTATTGAATGCGATCAATTTAAATGACGCGTAATCAAAATAATTTTCGAAAATACAGTATCAAATTTAATGCCAATTTTTTTTTAAATGAAGATAGTAGTATTTGCGCGCTTATGTAATTACGGTTACTCAGGTATAATGCTGCTTTCTGTAAGAAAAATATTCTAAAAATGTGTCAAGTAATGCCATAGTTTAGTAATAAAAATAAAAAAATATGTAACAAAAAAAATTCTAAAGCCAATAAAGCTTAAGGTAATAAGAATTTTCACACAAACTACATTTACCATTACTTAAAGAACAAGGAAAATCGAACACACAAAGCAGTCAATAAAACAATAACATGATTACTCAAAAGTACCGGGAATTTTGTGGCTAAAAGATAAAGCGCTTATCCGAACAAGAAATTGACGAAAGTGGCTATTAGCGTTAGGTTTACCCAATAAAATATGTATATGAATCGAAAGTTTAGAAATATCGGAAAATTCCACCTTTTGTGCCACTTAAAAAAGAAGGTAAAACATTTACGATTTTTAATATTTAATATTATTGCGAATTATTGAGCTGTTCGATTTGGGATTATTATTGTATTGATTTAGTAAAAATAGAGTTCAAAATAAGTTAATAATAGTAACAATATAATATTGAGCGTCGATTTGGGATTATTATTGTATTGATTTACTACAAATAGAGTTCACAACAAGTTGATAATAGAGATATATTCAACGTCTCCTTGTTCAATTTGCACTTTATTGTGACAAACTTAATATTAACACCCGTATTCATTAACAATACTTTACGAACAGTCCTTGGTCTAAACGCATAGCATTGACAATTTCATAGTTTTGTTTATTTGATAGGCTATTGAAGTTCTATCTCAATATAATCCGATCTCAGCGCCTCGTTCTATCTTGTCTACGCACTGGGAAGACTGTCATGCGGTTAGTACTCTGAAATAGACGTATTATCACAGCATCGCCCCGTACTCAGCTAAGTAACGTTTGTAAATACGGGGCTTTATTTCTCAGGGTGACAAGCGCATTGCCATCATGTGGCCCTTTGTAATTCTGGATTCGGGTGATGTTGCTACAGTTAATTGGTAATAATGTCGTCATTAGAAAAAGATTTTAGAGAGTTTGAACTCTACCGAGGTTTTGTTGAAATCGAGCGATATTTTGTGGATGCTTTCCGCTTGGCTTTCTTTGTCTATTCATTACTGTCAAGCACCAGTGTGGAAACACAACTCTGAAAGACATAACACCTTCTAGCCATTCTAGAGTTTTCAATGGTGAATTACATAACACCGTTTAGGCATTCTGGACTCTATAGTGAGTCGTGGTAAAAAAGACTCAATTGTATTAGAAGAGTCCGAAAAACATGTCGAAACATCTTTTAAAGATGGATGCGAACTCCATAAAGCCTCACAAAGAGAATCTTAATAAAACAGTTGCTCTCTCAAGATTACGTGTGTGATTTAATGGTTCATTCTAGCTCGTCTGTACGTCGATCCCGCAACAAATTGTATCCATTAAAAGCCGAAAGAGCTATTCGATGTGGGACGTTCTTTTAAATCGGCTGCTATTACCTCGGATGCTTGCTGTAAAAACTTCTATTACACAATGCATTGTCAATTTACATCGAAAGGATGTTGTTTGCTGTTTGCGGTGTAATGTAGAGAATGTTCCAAGATAAAATATGAAAATTGATATATTTTTTAAGTAAATCAAAGTTTTAATGTATGGGCAAGAAGTGATGTAACTAAATTGATCAAAAACCTCGACATTATGCATTCGTTGTGTTAGTTGTTTAGATAGTTGTAAATAGTGTTCCGTATTTTAATATTTAGTTTACTTTTTAATTGAATCACACAAGACGTCAACGTATTTACGTACTAATATCTTTATTTTATACATAAATCAAGCTAATAATTTGAGTTATCACATTCAATCAACTTTTACAATATTTTCGATTTTAAAAAGAATTTATTCTAAATTTAAAACTTTAAAATAAATTCTCCAACAAACCAAAGCCTCACAAGATTAAATTTATTTCAATTATATATTTTGTTAACCTTATAAAAAATATGGGGTCAGTAACTTAACGAGATTTATCAAAATAAAAATAAATAAGACTGCAAAGCTTATTCGACGATTTCTAAATTCATTTTTAGTGTTCGTAAGTATCATAATATTAAATATAGCATTTTATTTTTCTCAGAATCATGAGGGGATTATTAATGAAGTTAGTGAAGATAAACAATGTAGAGTCATTGCTTCTTAAAGCAATTTATTAAGTTTTATCTATACCAACTGTTAGACAACTTACAGACTTAAATGTATTTTATTAAAGTTGAAGTTTAAACGGGATAATCTATAGAAATATTGATACAATAGAAAGTTCAGAATATAGAAATAATTTTATCGCCCGTGGTTTAGTAGCAGTGTAAACGGCCTGCGAACTGGGAAATACTAGGTTCAATTCCCTGCGGCGACAATTTATGTAAGTGTCTCTTATTCGATTTACCCCACAGCTGCATCCCCCGTGAGGCTAAACAACTGATAAAAACTTCGCAGAATTCTATACATTTACTTCCATTACGTTATGAAATATATTTCACCGATCCGAATTCGGGAAGGTTTAAGAGACAAGAATTAAATCCCGTTTCAGACCAACAGTTTAACTACATACATATAGCTTAGCTCGCATAGCTAAGATATTATAAGATACTTATGTGCAAACCGTGTATAACGTAATCGTGGCTATGTGCAATTTCATCAGCTACCTAAGATAAGCTAAACTAAGTTACTTAGCTTTTGGTGTGCAACCAGCATATGTTATAAATAACGCGTATTTAAATTTTTAATCACATTTTAATTGCTGCATTGCTTGCCTTCAAAAGCCTTTTCCTAAAAAAAGTCGCTTAGCATCCGTTTTTTTTATTGCATTAAATGACGAGACGAGCTTGCCGTTCGCCCGATGGTAAGCGACACGACCGCCCATAAACAGTAGAAACACCATCCAACACTTTAAATTACAAAGTATTGTTTGGTATTCCACTGCGCTCGCCATCCTCAGACATGATATGTTAAGTCTTACTATGTCCAGCAGTTACACTGGCTACAAAATTACCGTTTTTACATTGATAAAATATAGTCTTTGTCGCTTTAATGCCCATACAGACTTCTGAACAAAATAAAACGACGATTTCTAGTTCCATTGCTGCGTAAAAAAACCAACAAACTCTACTATATAATTATATACTAGAAGGATCAATAGTTCTTAAATTATTAATCGGAACGTGGGAGTAAACGCTTTGGAATATTAAAATCAACACCAAATTATCTTAATAATATATGTTCATTCATAGGCCCTAATGTATGTTATTATGGATTTGACGTCATGTTTTAAAATACATGTCTAATGTTTCTAAACCGGCAATAGTAATTTTCAAGGGATTATTATAACTTTTAATGATGTTGAGAATTATATTTTATTTAACATTGTGGAGCTGTTAAGAACCATTTTATCACCATTGCAGAAGTGATATTACAGATAATACGGACCAGTGCCGTTATTGAGGATATAGTAACATGTTTGATAAACAAATTACCGTTTTATGTTTACCTCTCGTACACTGATGATCGTAATTAAAGGACTACAGCGGGGGCAACTACCTTTATAATAGATGAGGTTCATTCAAAAAACTCAGTGAATTTTTAATTTTACTATATATAGTTCTCCGTGGCTTTAAACGTTTTAATTGGGACTTTCTTGCGGATCCGAATCATCGCTCACCAAATCATAGTACGAACTAAAGCCGTGAATATATCGAGGGCACAATACCATATTGAATATGTAGACTGTAGAATCACCATTGTATATGGACCTTTTTATGAAGACACATAGGCACAAATACATCACGCCGTTTTCCCCAAAAGGGTAGACAGAGATGTAAAGAAGGCAGTCACTTTTGCCATGCGTATTTTGTTCCATGCGAATGTGGTAAGCGAGTTTCTAAGTTACTACTGAGCAGAAACACTCAATATCACTTCCCTGACCCGAGATTCGAACCCAGGACTTCAAGCGATATCGTACCGCGCTCTCAAAATAATTACGCCACTAAGACAATCTTATGAAGACAATTGTATTGAAAGTCTGTGAGTAATTTATAATTGAAAAAATATGTCCAAACTAAAATGTATTTTAAACAAAGTCAAGTAAAAACCATATTCAAATTCACATAAAAAGGCAACCACAATAATCTGCTTTAGGGAAATTGACGTTTTTTTTCCTTTATTCCCCCTTTCAATACTTAATCTTATGTAAAGCGTTTGGTCAATATGCGGACTATTGGATTTAGTCTCGGGCCGTCGCTGGACATTTTTACACAGGAAATTGAATTCTACTGCGTTCGCATGTAACGTGTATGGAGAATCTGTTTGTTTGCTCTGTGAAATTTGTTAGGCGCTTAGCAAGATGCGGCCGGCAATACGTTGTACGTGGATTGTTTTATGATTTAGCTTTAAGAATAAAAAGGATAATCTTGTTTTTGTAATCATTATGAATACTGTACTGAATGTGTTAATTCTTTAATTGTTTTTTTTGGAAGGCATTGATATTTACTCAACAAAATTAATAGTAGTGTTTTTGGAGTTAAATATATTTTTTATATCAAATATACGTTGAACTTTTTGTGTTCTTGGAAGGCATTTGACATTTAATCAACGAAATTCATTGTAGTATTTTTGGAAGTAAAACATATTTTTATATCTCAAATATACATTGATAATATCTTTTATAAATACCTTGAAATCAAAGAATTAATAATAGTTGTTAACATGACATTTAGGAACGATGCGGTGTGTCCATTAACGTATTTTTGTACATATGTAATGGAAGACCCCAATCCACTTGCCATCAGGTGCAATAGGTCACTTTTTTTTACCTGCACGATCAGGTTAAAGAACCATGCACACCATTAATGCAACAAATAATTACCGCCATCTTCATTAGAGGAAATAATTAGTCCGAGCGAGCGACGCGATGATTCTTGGAAATTCAATTAAATGCAGGAAACAAGTCGGTGTCCCGGAAACCTAATAACGTGTAGAAATGTAACTGACGCGTGCATTGCATGTCCTCGTGTCATTAGGTATTTTTTACAATTTGAGGCGTTAGAAAGGATTTACACAATGATTCTAGTTTTAATTTTTTTATCGGAAATTATTCATTAAGATATTTCGTACTTTTTATGGTAATGAGAACTTTTGTATTTTGTACTTGTTTATTTTATGGTAATAATAACTTTTTTATTAATAATATTTGGAAGTTTTATATGTAATTGTTCAACTATGTATGATTATATTAAATTTCGTTAGCAATTCTGGTACGTGGAAGTCGTTTCTTAACATGAACAGTTATATAAACTTGTTTTAGCGTTACGAGGTGGTTAAGAATTGCTTAAATAGCTGTCAAAAACATCACCGGTTTCCTAGTTAAAACCTTATTAAGAGGCAGGATTTTGACTTACAGCTGATCGAGTAAATTTGTGTTTTAACTACGCATAGCTTTGCGAAAATTTTATAAGTAAGACTAAGTATATATTCTCAGTGTAGTTTCGGAGTTAAAAATACTTACATTTATGTTGATCCAAAACTTCGTCTATTTGAATGCCAAATCTCTTCCGAATCTATTCTGCGATTTCTGAGTTTACTTTCACAAACATCTACCACTCTTGGTAAGTCAAATATTTATATTTCTTGTGCTAATGCTTTATATATCTAAAGGGGTAGACAGTGACAATATATCACTTTTCCCGACCCAGGATTTGAACCCAAGACACCAGCACAATGGTCGTATCGCACACGTAATAAAATTACGCCGCCGAGGCAGTACTTTAGATTGTCTTAATACTCGATATCATAGATGGGTTCTCTTTGCGTATTTACCCGCATTATTATCGGAATCACGTATTTATATTAAAAGTTAAAACATAGGTACCTAAAACAATCAAATTCAATTAAAATGACCGATAAGCTAAGTCAAACAAGTATCTACCAGAATTATGTTCTTTAAGAAGGAATTATGTTTCACATGTTGTGGCTTTTTGAGGTTTACTCTGTAGTTTATAATTTTTCTGTCATCTATCATTTTTTGTGCATATTTTTAATAGTTTCATGCAAGCGTGAACTGTCGTGTAAATAGGTCCCTCGACTAAAAATACATACTGTATAATTTTTATACATGAAGTTGACCTGTAATTTCAAGTTGATTATAATCAAATTATTATGCATATAATCATATTCTCCGTCCGCATCAATTAAACCTCTGTTATTAGTGTTTGGAGGTTAATTAAGTGGAGTTAGTGTTATTATGTTACTGACAATTCTGTTGTGTGTGGTGCAGTCATACGATAAATATTTGAATGAATTTTGTTTATAATTTTACGAGGTATAATATTGGATTTTTTTTATTGCTGTGAATGACGAGACGAGCTTGCGTTCGCCTGATGGTAAGCGATACGACCGCCCATAAACAGTAGAAACGCCATCAAACACCTTGAAATACAAACTATTGTTTGGTATTCCTCTGCGCTCGCCATCCTGGGATGTGAAATGTTAAGTCTCATTATGTCCAGTTACACTGGCTACAATGTCCTACAAACCGGAACACAACAATGACTACACACTGTTGCTTGGCGGCAGAAATAGACATTGGACAGTCTATTTAAATTTTAATTAAGAATTTGGTTGTGAAGAAGGGTCCATATAACCCAATTCCTATCGGCTTCCCTTTATATAGAATTTATATAGAATCTAATTATGTTTAGAACGATTTGTAGACCGCATTTATGCATATTATTACCTATATGTTGTGTCGAGTTCCTTTCGGAGAATTTCACTTTTCGCCACTGGTGTTTGGATCAAAATCATTATAATAGTAACAGTAAATTATGTATTTGAATATAATTACTGTTCGATTTATTGAACTAAGACGGGCAAGCTACTCGCCTAATAGTAAGCCGTAAGATATAAAGTCCTTCAAACTGGAACGCACTAGTATTTGCAGACTGCTATAGGGTGATAGAAAAGACAATTTATTTAGACGAACTCTGCTATATAAGCGACCCATGTCCTTTGTTATTAAAATGATTTTAAAAATAAATAAATATAAATACATTCGGTTATGTTAAGTAGAAGCCCGGAGTCTGGAATTTGTGCCCTAAATGGCGTTAGCCTATCTCATTATGGAACGGAGTACACGAGGAGGAAATTTAGTGCACCAGTTATGCCTCTACTTACCTCTTTGAGTGTACAAGGCGTGAATGTGTGTGTATAAATTTATATTATATTTATAATATCATACTTATGAAGTTTGAAATACGAGCAATCATATTAAACTTTGAGGCCTTACAAAATTTCTTTTTAGTTATGTAAAAATGAGAAAACTAGAAGTTTGAATTGATGAACTTTATACCTAACGTTTATATTTTCTTTTGAGAGTTAATCAGTTGTATTATATTTTATTAAACTAGGTTTTTTTCATGTCTTGGCCCGCGTTAGTCCATTCTCAGCATAAAATTACCATAGGTAATGCTTATGACAATGTGGCTTTCTATTACTAAAAGAATTTTGAGTAATGGAACAGTACTTTGGAAAATTAGGGTGATTAAATGAAAAAGCCACTCCTCAGATTTATAAAAAGATTTAATGTGTTTATTAATAAACGAAAATTCATACATTTTGTACACAAAATAACAACGATACAAATTATGAATAAAAATTCAATGTATCTTTTAACTCTTGAAAACTTCATATACCTGATGTTCGTTCGTCTACTAAAACCATCCGATATATACATTAACACTATAGGAATAGTAAAGTCTAGACAATTGAAACATAGCCCATTCAGCCAGATAGCTTTTGATACGGGGATCTCAAAGTGACCCCACGGCACCTGATGGTAAGTGGAGTGGGGTCCAATAGCGTGGATTGACGAGAGATAATCATCCCTCAACAGTCGATACAATATTGCCGGCCTATTGGAACCGGATTTACACAGGCTGATCCCAGAACGCGATACTTACGTGAGCCGCTATGGTGGGTTTTAATACCTTGTGTACGGTGGTTGCTATCCGGATGGATATAAAGTATATCCTACCAACAGCAAGCATAGTATAGTAAAATTGGCTGTAAATCTGTCCATCTTGCTTATGACACACTCATTCATTCGCCTTATATTTAGTAATCGCACTAATATTATAAATGCCTGGGTTTGAAGATGTCTGGATATTTGATATAAGTGCATTTCTGAACGGATTTCAATGAAATTTGGCATTTATTACAGTAAGAATACTACACTTTCCATCATGGTACACTTTAACCTTTAGTAATGCATAGTATTTCTATATGAGATGAGATACCTTCAGGTAACAATTTTTGTTTATGCTAGCTTTCGCTCGCGGCTTTGAACGCGTTACAGATTTTCCATTACATTTTCCCAGGATAAAATTAGGACGTATCCTTTCTAAGGTGTTAATCTATTTCCATATCAAAATTCATCGGAATCCGTTCAGTTGTTTTTGTGTTTATCGCGTTCGGAATTTTATAATTTTGCTTTGTTTGGCGGCTTTGTTTTATAATTTTATGTAAGGAAAGCAACAAATTTACTCAAAATGAGATGCAAATACGCGTGTAACTTGGTTGTGTTTCTCTGTCTACCCCATTGTAATAAAAGGCGTGTAAAGTTGTGTCAATTTTATAGAAAAATCTTTATAAACAATGTCTGTACTCTGAAAAACTCAAACATTACAAAATCAAACAATTTAAAATTCAAAATGCACTCCGCATCACATCCAGCCGTATTATTCCGCGGCCATATTTTTATGCAAATGGCGGCCGACATAAAGAGTACCTCGAATACGCGTTTTAGTATCAACAAAAATATCCAATTTCCCCGAAACCCAAATATTTTAACCCTCTTTTTTATATACAGAATTCAATTTGTAACGAGTACGCGCTTAAAATAATATAACATTAGTGGAAAGTAATGCGGGTTGACGCCTATAATAAGGGTTATATTTGTAAGTACAGAAGGGTATTGTTATGTCACCACGACTCAAGACTGGCTGGGTTTGTCATAGGTTCTGCATGCAATCAAAAATTAATCTTATTTTGCTCGGTAAACGGTATTATATTATAAATATAAGTGTGAATATAGATTCCGGAATAAATTCCGGTCATTTGCGTATGTCGATTTGCTGGTCGTAGGACATATATCCATACGTATAGCAATCACCACACACAAGGTATTAAAACCGGCCATAGTGGCCCACGTAAATGTGTCGCGTTCCGAAATCAGCCTGTGTATATCCGGTTCCAAGCTGGCATAATTGTGACGTCTGCCGAGGGGTAATCATCTCTCGTTTATCGACATTCTATTGGACCCCACTCTACTTACCATCAGGTGTGCGCTCACTTTACCGTGCACACATGGTAGTATGCACGTACAGTGGTCGCTATCCCGGCGGAATATAAAATATATCCTACCACCAGCATTTTCACTTGAAAAATTCTAGGTAATGTTACTGCTTAGCTACTTATGCTTGCCATCAGGCTTACTAGTGTTGTCATTTGTATACAAAACCTTACACAAGGATCTCCATAAAGGGTTTGATGAAGCACAAAGGCGCGGCGGCCGCGAATGCGTGAGTAACACGTAACAACGCGTGCAAGCCTGTTACTGTTTATTTGCTGTCTCGATGAACAAAGGTTTTATGTCCTTTTGTGATATCTTTATGAGTTGAATACAGCGTGCATCGGATAATATCTAAAAGAACTGTTTATATTTTTGCCTTCATTATTAAACTGCAATGTACATAAATTACCTACATTTTGCTCGCTAATGAATTATTTTGTCTATCGTGTATGCTGTTGCAGATGATAAGAAGTTATCGCGGATTGAATGTGATTCGAGATAAACATTGTAGCCAGTGTAACTCGACATAATAAGACTTAACATCTTATGTCTCAGGATAGCGAGTGTAGTGGAATACCAAACAATACTTTGTAATTCAAGGTGTTGGATGGTATTTCTACTGTTTATGGGCAGTCGTACCGCTTGTAATCAAGCAAACGGCAAGCTTGTCTAGTCATTCGAAGCAATAAGGTTTTTTTTTACCTAACAGTTTAAATACCCTGATTGGGTAATTCAACCATTAACCTCATTAAACTACAATTGAAATTAAAAACGAACGAACTCATGTTAAATATGTTTCTTTTCAGATCCATGTCGAAGTGAAGTGCATTAGAAAGATGCGAGTGACTTAGTAAGACGTGATCAACATGAAGACCGCCAACCTGGTGCTAACGTTCACGTGTGTCGTGTCCTTCACTGGCACACACGCCAAGACAGGTAAACTTATACACTAATATTATTTAATAACAAAAAAAAGACATGGGATAAGGGAAGAGAGACCCACATCCTTAATTCCCGAAAGTGTAGGCAGAGGTGCAACTGATAGATCCAGTTTCCGTGTGTATTATATCCCATGACGTGCTAGGGGAGAGCCTATCGCCATATCGGCCACAAATTCTAGACTTCGAGCCCAACTCCACTTACTATCAGATTCAGTGGGGTCACATTGTTGTGCCAGTATGAAAAAGTAACAAAACATGTACTATTTGTAATGATTTATCCTAAATAAATGCTTCAATCCTCACAAAATCAGTTAGACAACCACAACTAATCCACCTTAATTAGAAGATACAACTAATGTGTGATTTCTAAATGAATAACACTAATTAGCATTTCAATAGAGGCTTTGCGTATGCAAAATGTGTGATTAGGTCAATTTAATATTTCAACGTTGAATGAAGTTAACATCAGCAATTTTCGAAAATAATTGGGGAACTGATGATTTTAATTGACGTTACTGTGTCAGTCAGGTTCAACTTTACTTGGGTTATGGTTGTTTTTATTTACTGCATTAAGGTCGCAAATTCGACTTGAATGGTGAAATTTTCATATTTAATTAAGCCTTAAACATTTGTTTTGGATATCTATGTATTTTTCTCTTGGATTTTTGTGGCTAAGCATGTAAATAAATAAATTACTAAAAAAATGAAAACTATACAAAGTACATACCATTACATTTACAAAGACAATTTTAATTTTCATTAGTGCAATTCAGTATTATAAAGGCAGATGCAAAAAGACCGGTCGGTTGGTCTTCAACTTATTGATATTATGTCATCTAAATCAAGTACAACAAATAAAACAAAAATTAATTGCATACAAATTTAACAGTAACAATATATAAATAAAATGTAGATTTTCGGGTTAAAAGTAGCTTATAATATGTTCATTCGGTGTTGATGTTTAGGCAGGAGGCCCTATTCCGTCTACGGGGCTATGTAGGTCTTCTGACAATTATGAACGTTCTAATAGAAAGTCAGGTTTGACAACTATTATGGGTAAGAGGGACAAAAAATCCCTATTTACCTGTATTGCTATCATATCTATCATTTGATTGGATCGTAGGACAGATGAAGCCAACATAACAGTTCCATTCAACCCTCCAAGTAATGGCAGCAAAAAGCGTTCTTTGTACGCGAAAAAAATGCAATAAAATATCTAAACAGCACCCAACTAAAATTACTGTCTAATTTGGATGATGATGATGAATTTAACAATCGATTATTAAAATGCTATAAAAATGTCTTCAAACTTACTACCGATTACACTTATATTTGATGATCAAAATAATAACAATAATTAAGAATGCAGTGGTTGTTTACAGAATGATAAGTTAACCTAACGCCGGAATTAATTCTTGCTAATTTTCATTATAAATTTAAGTCTATAATCAATTTGTAAAATTTTAATAATTGAGCAAATGAGGGAGGCGATAGCCTAATTGGGTGTGGAACGGATTGCCAAGATGAATCTCCGCAGATTCAAAACCCAAGGGCACACACCTCTAACGTTTCTAAAGAGTTATGTGGGTATTGTTTATCAATTATCGCTTTAACGCTGAAGAAAAACATCGGGAAGAAACCTGTATACTTGAGAAGTTCCCTATAAGAATTTTGAGGGTACGTGAAGTCTGCCAATCCGCACAGGATTAAGGCCTCATCCCTCTCAGTACTAGAGGAGATCCGTGCCCAGCAAAGAGACAGTATATAATACAGAGCTAGCTAGCTAGCAGATATTATTTATTATCAGGGCGCTGCGGCGACATATATTATTAATATATTATTAAAATATTGTAGTAGGTAGGTTGGTATCAAGTAAATAAGTCTCCCACATAGCTAATGATGCATGAATTTTTCCATTTATAATTTGCGGTGGTTGATTGCTACTAATTTGTTTGGTGAAGAGTTTGGCACGTTAATTGCATGTTTGATAAGCTTGTCGGTTTGCGGTGTTTGGATCGACAGCAGGATGAATAGGTAATTATCTGTTATTAACCATATATTAGGTATGTTTGTATAATAATACAATATGATAAACGCATTTCATCTATTAGCGGGAAGACTTGCACAAGAAGGCCGGCAACGACTGGATGCATAAAGCAGCTGACCAGGCTCTGTGGCGTACCTTGGGAGAGGCCTATGTCCAGCAGTGGACTGAAACGGGCTGATGATGATTTCATCTACTGTAATATTACAGTGATGAAGGTAAATTTTTGAAAAGGTAACCATATGCAAAATAAAATGCCTTAGTTAACATATCGCGACCAATTTAATAGAAAACAAAAACGAAGACGAACGTTAATAAATCCAAAATAGAAGCTTTAGGAATCGAGTTGCATGGACGCGTCGCCACTGTAATATTGTGAAGAGGAAAAGTTTGTGAGTTGTAGATTTGTAGGGGCTAATCTATGGAACTAAGAACTAAGGAACTGATTTTATAAATACGAAGCCACATTACTCCTGAGTATATTTTATTCCAGGAAATATAAAGCGATAATTTTGTCCCGGATAAACTTTTCCACTCAAGCGGATCCGCGGTCAAAAGTTAGTTTATAATATAGGGTGAGTAATTCTATGATAAAAGTTTTTGCGTTCATAGGAGATGCGGCGAAGAGCAAAAGTTTGAATTCCTTGATAAAACACTTATCCTATGACATAAGTACGTACTAACTATTAAAAAAGTTCAAAATATTGAACTGTTTGTTTACCCCATCGGTAAAGAACTAATCCTGCATTTTTCAGAAAGTTAAACGTTTAACTCATAAAACATCGTAAGTTATTGATTGTATTAGCCGGCGGGCTACCGGTGCCCAGTTATTTATGCATGATAGTTTCCACATAAGCGATCGGCTTTGTTTTCAACCGTGCAAAACTCTGGTTTACTCCAGGAATTTGTGAGATGTTAATATTTTGTGAATTGCTTTAGAATGTATATTGTTATAGTAACTATAATTCAATTATTAAATATGTTTATTATAATAGAATTTTCCATAGTAACATCAACCAAAAATTATTAATTCAATTTTTTTTTCGTAATAAATCGACCAGTAATTTCAGTTTACGGGGTAATATTTATATACAAGGCCATTTAGGCATTGCGTTATTAAATGGAACCACATACTCATACCTCTGCTAACTTTGTGTCATAATCATCCACGAGTAACGAAACTTTTCGCTTAAAAAATCCGGTTTTAGATTTTTTAAATAATTTTGTAGTTTAGTGCGAATATGATGTGTGTAAGTGTATTTCTTATTGAAAGTATGATGTCCATGCTATTAACTCTCTTTGTAAGGATTGACCTTAGGGCGTATAAAAGTAAAATTACTATTTATTAATATGCATTACGTTTAAAAGTTGTACTTTTTTATTTTATATTATTTTATTGTCAAGAAGACAAGTATATGATCTTATTTATTAACGCAATGTCAAAATGGCCTTATAGAATAAAAAGCGAAAAATCTTTGTAATATCCGAGCTTGTTTACCGTTCTTATACAACACTCTAAGTTTTTTTGCAATTGAACGATGATACGGGCAAGCGGTTCGCTTGATGATAAACGATACGACCGCCACTTAATAGTAGCAACACCATCCAAAACCTATATTACAAAGTATTGTTTGGTATTCCACTACGCTTGCTATCATCAGACAAAAGACTTTATGTCTTATTATATCCACTGGCTACAATATCCTTCAAACCGGAACACAACAGTGACTAAACACTGCTACTTGGCAGCAGAAATAGATATTGCGGTGGTACCTACCCAGACGGACTCTCACACATATGAGACCTACCACCAGTAAATTATAACAACAGTAAAGTACTCCAATGCGTTCATTACTCTGAAACATACAATGCTTAGTCTCTTAATGCCCGGTTATTATGCTTACAATATCCTTTAAATCAAAACACAACTGCGTATTGCTTGGCGTTGAAAATTGATATTGCGATCGTACCTACCTAGACCAACCCTCACACATCAGACCTATCATTAAATCTACTTAATAGCAATTTAAACTCTAAACCCTGTTAATAAAGAGCGTATTCATGTATTATAAATGCATCAATAAAGTAGAATTTCAAAACTTAATTTTAGAACATAGACACTAATATTTATAATGCCTTAATTGCCTTTTAAGTAACGTCGTTTATGGCATTAGCCCTGTGTTAAGCTCATAGAGGGTTCCTAAAAGCCCAGAAAGCCTAGGAATCTTATAATATGGGGACCGACGGGGCTCGGGTGAATTACGGTATTAAGAGGCCCCGGTTATAATGAAATATTTAATAACCTTCGTGTAATGGTGAAGAAAAATCCATGTGAAAATGAATGTAGGAGATCAGAACTTTTGGCACGGATTTAGTTATGATTGATGTTAAAAGGTAAAATGTTAGCAATGATACGATAGTTATTATTTTAACAATATTCCCCTTTTTATACCTTTTCATATCTTTCATCCAAAAATTTGTGATCTTTGATTCTTTTTAAGACATAAACATGATTATTGAATAATTTATATTATATATTTTTGCGAAATAAACACGAGTCGTTCCACAAAGTTGTCTCTTTTGCCCGTCTATTTTATTGACATATTGTGATCTCAGAATTACGATTAGATCTTGAGTTCCATTGGCATCCGATCTTTAGATAGCAATTAGGGAAACAATAAAATGGCAATAATTACTACATACAAATACATTTCTATGGTAATTCTCTATCACCTATTCATTACCACATACATTTCCCAAGCATTACCATTCGTAAATTGCAAAAAAAATGCTTACAAGAGAATAACATAATGATAATACTTATAATAATAATATAATAATATCAGCCCTGTATTACATACTATCCCACTGCTGGGCACGAGCCTCCTTTACTACTGAGAAGGATTAGGCCTTAGTCCACCACGCTTGCCTAGTGCGGATTGGTAGACTTCACACACCTTCAGAATTCCTATAGTGAATTTGTCAGGTATGCAGGTTTCCTCACGATGTTTTCGTTCACCGTTAAAGCAAGCGATAATTCAAAAAGAATACACACATTATCTTAGAAAAGTCAGAGGTGTGTGCCCTTGGTATTTAAACCTGCGGACATTCGTCTCGACAGTCCGTTCCACATCCAACTAAGCTTTCGCCGCTTTTATAAGACATACTACCCATATATATTTTTTCATACTTTTTGCTACGTTTTCGTGGTATGTCTTCATACATTCATCGCCATATACATTTCACAAACATTACCATTCGCAAATCGACTGCACATATTTACCATATCTCTGCGGAACTCTAAAACCGTCGTAATGTTATCAGACGATAAAATGCGAAGGCCAAACACTCGGTATTCCTTAATCGATGTCGTGAAACGCGACTAAATTCTTTTGTACTGGCCAGTTTTGGTATTTTAACTGCCCTTTGTAGAAACAGCAATTTCGATATAGAACTGGTATTAGATATTTCACATATCTTTTTGGAGAAATAATCTTGGGTTTTTAAGAGTAGTGTAAGGAACTTCATAAAGGGCTTACAGTATAGATTATAATTTATTACCGTCCGGTTTAATTAATGAACTAGACTAGATTATCGATTGACAAATCGATAGGCTAGAGAGCTAGAGTAAATAGAAAGGTAAAGTAAAGATACTATCATAATCACTGACCCCCTACGTTACATATGTATAAAGTAGGTGCTCAGTGATTATGATAGTTATCTTTACTACAGCTGATGTTAAAAAGAAGGTATCAGGTTCAATTCTCGCACGCATAGCGATGTATGATCCATTTATATTTGATTATATTCAGGGTATTTTGCGATCGAAAATTTAGTACGTATAGTACTTGAGACCCAAACTATATCTAAGTGGGATTAAGATTATGTGTTAAGAATATAAAATAAAGCACGCTTTAAATTTTGGACACTTTATTGATAAGATATTTTATGTATATTATTATTATATATTATTTTCATTTGCGCCGATATTTATTACAAACAAACTTATATATTCTTTAAATACAGTCGCAATGACATAACTTTGAATCACCTTAGCAACAATTTTCTACCTTCCTGAGGAAATTATCCGCAATATCCCCTCACATAACTCCAACAAGGCAGATATCCTGACACGTCTTGCTTGTTACTTGACGTCACGTCACTATCACGATGAACCCCGATTTGAATTAATACTTACCTACGAAAATACATGTTTTACCTCAAAGCTTAATTTTCCAAAATTGTATCAGATTATACCGTATTTATTTATTTATTTATAAAGATACACTAAACAGATTACTGACAATAATTATCTAAATTACATTACAGTGGATCTAATGGCTAGTCAGAATCCAATTAGAAATGTATACATCTTATTCAAATTAGTCGACACGTACATGTTATTTAGTTACAAAATAATAATAAATATAAAATATATTGACTAATGTAAGGCAGACGATGTGGGAGTTGACTTGGTTGCTTAATTTAAAGATTATTCTAAAAATTTCAATAAATTTAGTACCAAAAAAAATACACGTGATTATGGTATGGGGTAGTCTGAAACCTCACCACATATCACCAGAGGGGGGAAAATGGTTAATCAATCAATAAAAAACATCACGTTATTAATAAATAACTCCTTACGTAATTTAATTTAAAACAATTTATTAAGCTAATTTGGGCTTACGTATTGCGCCAAAACATATAACCTTCTAGCCTTTGCGTAATATTGACTATATCTCCTGAAACCGACCAAGTCAAACAATGGGTCGGATAATATTTGAGGTCGCTTGATATAAGCCAAAAACGTGGTATTAATGGTCAGCAGTGAGAATAAATTCATTTAGTCTTTATAATTTTGAGTTAAACTATAAAAGTACTTAAGAATCGTTTAAAAGTATTCTGGTCAAAAAATATACTAAAATTTTTATTTTATTTTAAATTACTATATTAAGTTACGCAGGATAAATAAGACATGTAAAAAATACAGGCCTAATTTATTGCTGGCAAAAAATAACAAAATGTTTTAAAATATTTCATACTGTTTTACACATTAAGTAACAATATTTTTACCATTTCGCTGTTGCTCTAATGATGTTAATAAAATTTGAGAAGCTTAAAATAAACAAAGTAAACAGCTAAAGCGGCGATAGCTTAGTTGGTTGTGGAACGGACTGCCAAGACGAATGTCCACAATTTCGAAACCCAAGGGCGCACACCTCTGACTTTTTTAAAATTATGTATGTATTCTTTTTTAATTATCGCTTGCTTTAACAGTGAAGGAACACAACGTGGGGAAACTTGCATACCTGAGAAGTTCTCTAAAGGAATTTCGAGGGTATGTGAAGTCTACCAATCCGCACTAAGCCAGCGTGGTGGACTAAAGCCTAATCCCTATCAGTAGTAGAGGAGGCCCGTGCCCAATGCTGGGACAGTATATAATACAAGGCTGATATTATGCTTATCAGTTACAATTGAGATGCTATTTCACGCGACGCCGCGCAACGGATGGAAGCCATGGGGGCTTGTTATAGGAAAATGGCGTCACAGGCCGTGACTTTTATATATTTTGGGGTTTTGTAGATACTCTTTAGACCTTTGTCGGTTAAAAAGATTTCATTATTGTTGAGCTAAAATATATATATTAGATACTGAAGCATTTTGATTAAAATAAACGAACTGTCACTAACTACAAAAATACTTTCACATATACTACACCATATATCCGACCGATACGACTGTCAATGAACAACTTCCTCGGGCTATCAAACGCTTGTTTTTTAGCAAAAAAGTGTCATAAATAACCTCACAAAAATATTTTTATCATGACAATACTTTCAAAGGCGTAGGTAGTAAGTAACAGACGCATCTGCGACGTTGAATTTGTTCCGGCCTCATGATGTGGTAGGCGATCGTATAGCGACATAGCGATATCTTTTTTTTTTTTGGGGAACTGCCGTGGTTATCACCGGGGGTACCCTGCTAATGGTGTACAATCGATCCCCCGGCTTAGCAACCACGGCAGCCCCATGATGAGTTGGTGGGCCCTACCGCTATCAGGAGGCGCCAGTTGGAAGTTCGTTGGCAGCCTGCAGCTACACGGTCTTAGGGCCCGGGAGGAAGAAGGGAGAGGATAGAGGGAAGGAAGAGAAGAGGAAGGTGTAGGGGCTACTGGGATGGTTGGAAGGGAAAGGGAGGGGAAATATTCAGGAACCCTTATAGACCTCACTGTGAACTTAGCAATCATGAGATATATTCACGAGCTGTGCGCCTAGGGTCGCGGCAAATGTGCCCCCATGCATTTGCGTGCATTTCATGTGGAGACCAAGCGCACAAAAAATTCGCCTCAGGGAATATATAGCGATATCGGACAACAGCTATAATTGAATAATGTATTTTCAGTAGAAATAAAAATACGCAAATACTAGGATTTCAATATTGAGCCCATGGTTAGGTTATGTGGTTGGTGGTAGGTCGTATCCACCTACATAGCAACCACCGCACACAAGGTATAAAAGCCAAAGTGGCTCACGTACGTATGCCACGTTCCGGGATCAGCCTGAGTATATTTCAAACAGACCAGCATGACTCTGTCGACTGGCGATTGGTAAACACTTTACGCAATAATCTATCTGGGCCACACCCCACTTACCATCAGGTATAGTAGGGTCACTATCATGCCAGCAAAAAAAGGTGGACACGCTTCCCCTAGTTCAATGTAGCAAGTATGCCAGTCAACTGTCCACTTTATGCATGCTATCAAAGAGCCAAATTTGTCACAATTACCTGCAACATCTAGGTATTTAAATTCGTTCATAAATAGGTCACAATCAACAATCTATACAAATGATTTACGACCGACAAAAATCACAAATAAATTACAATAACAAGCGATACTAATTTCTAAATTACCCATATTACAATATGGGTACTCCATTACCCAAATTCCACGAATCCCCTTTATAAATCATTATAATTTAATACGTTTGAGACCCTTTGAAGTGCGTAGCAATCGCAAACATTTCAAGAATAATGGAACTCCTGTTTGTTTCCCCGTGAATTTAATTTGTTCGTATTTATTTGGCTTACGAATATGACAAATGCATTTTATAATGAGGTGTATGATAACTCTAATGAAGAGCTAAAAGCAACAGATTTTTTTAATATATAAGACTTAGACTGGTAAGTCTTTTATATGTGAGATTCCACCTGGGTAGGTACCACCGTAATGTCAATTTCTACCGCTAAGCAACAGTATTTAGTCACTGTTGAGTTCCGGTTTGAAGGGCATTATAGCAAGTGTAACTACTGGGCATATTAATACTTAACATCTCATGTCTTGGGATGCCGAGCGCAGTGGAAATCCCAAGTAATGCTTTGTAATTCAAGGTGTTGGATGATGTTTCTTCTATTTATGGGTGATCGTATCGCTTAGCTAGCCTGATGGCTAACAGCAAGCTCGTCTCGTCATTCAAAGCAATAAAAAAAAACAACATCTTATGTGTCAGGGTAACAAGCACAGTGTGGTGCCACGCAGTAGTTTGTAATTCAAATTTCTTTCTATACGTACACGGCAGTGACCCTGATGGGAAGTGTATTGGGCTCCAATAGAATAGACAGACGAGAGATCATTACCCCTCGGCAGTCGTAAAAAACTAATTATAATATTTATTATTACATTCATAGAGCTGATTTTTCAATCATGAAATAAAAATCATCAATCAAAAAAGGCACACAAATTAAGAATGTTAGTTGTATGAATTAATACTTCAACTTTATACTATACTTTTATATTTAGTCGAATGAATGAAATGTCTGACCCTACACTAATAGATCAAATATAATTTAAACCATTTTAACTCAACCCGTATATATATGCAATGGCACAGGCGGTAGATAATTTGGGCTGGCTAATCACAAGGCGCGTACCTTTGTTAAGGGCGAGAGTGATTGATCGCCTGCCTTCCACGGTGGCGGGTTAATCTTCAAACGTATACGGAGGGTTTGGTGGGAAGAGGGGGGTAGATTTATAATCATTTGCCTTTTATCCACGAAGGGAAAGGCAAAGGTAACTACTGAACCTCCTTTTGCGATGGTTCTTCTGTTCCGGTGTTTTTTCTCAGTATTACTCCAATTCTGAAATCTGTTCCTGATATGGCAATAGGCTGGAAGGAGAGTTAAGAGGGAACCCACACGTCGAAATATAGCGGTCCTAGTTACATCTCTGTCTACCCCTTTGAGGGGTAAAGGCGTAGCGTAGGTATTTGTATGTTTTATTCGAATCATGATAGGGCTTATCGCCATATCAAAATCATTGATTATTATGCTTATGAAATGACTAGTTAACCCAAATATTATTAAAAGATCCATGATAGACTGATATAGGTACAAAATATAATGTAGTAGAAATAGTGATTTCTTAATATTTTTCCCTTTAAAAAAGTTAATTTTATAACCTCCGTTAGCCTGAGATTATGTTGTCATTCTTACCAGAGGAATCAGGGTCGTACCTGAAAAGTATAGGGATTAAAGGAGAGAGAGTGTTTGAGTCTTTGAACTCCAATTCATAGGAAATGTTAAATCAGACCAGTAAAGTTTTTTTTATTTCATTCACCATATAGCAGAACAGTAAGCTCTATTTCATTTTTTGAGTTTAACGTAATACTAAGATCTAAACGATTCATTTATATAAACAAATTTGTAGACTGGCGAGGTATACAGGGTTAGGGACTCGGTCCAATGCTCGCTCGGATGATGCTATACTCCCGAGTGGCGATCTTGGACCGTAAGACCGGTAAAACCAACGTAACCATTCCACTGATCCTCTAGTGGTAGCAATAACTCAATTTTACACAGAGAAAAAAAACAAAGAAGAACTGGCGAGGGTCATCATCTATCGACTTTATGTGAATCCCATTTGCTTACCGTAACCATTACGCATTAGTTGCATTAGGGTCAATTTGGCATGCCCCTATATACAAAAGCTCTGTAGCATACTTGAAAAATAGTCCCAAAATTAACCGTAATAAAGTCTATCCATACTATATCATCCTCCTGATTCCGCTAAGGATGGTAGCGTCAAAGCGTTTTTTCACAGCGAAAAAAATATAAAGCGAGGGTCATCATCTATCGTCACTATTCTCTATGAGAATCCCATTTGCTTACCGTAACCATTACGCATTAAGTGCATTAGGGTCAATTTGTCATGCCCGTTTATAAAAAAACTCTATATCATACTTGAAATATAGTCCCAAAATCAACAGTAATAAAGTCTACCTATACTATATCAGCCAAGTATTACATAACCCTTAATGTAAAAAAGACCAAGGTCGTCCATATTTGGTTAAAATAATTGCCCGATAGCATTTAATTATAGTCTGTAGTTACATGGCGATTGAAAAAACGATTTATTACAAAATTACGTTGTTTGTTCCTCGTTACTTCGAAGGTTAGGTTAATCATGTTTATTATTATTAACAGTCTTATATTATATACTATCTCATTGCTGGTGTCTACTACAGAGAGGCGTTAGGCTTTGGTCTCTACGCTGGACTAGTGCGGGTTGATAAATTTCATATACCTTCGAATTTATTGTGTCGTCTTAAATATCTTAAGAACCAACCCTAATACTGGCGAGTCCGGCAAAAATTCGTCAATGGATTTACCCGTTTTAAAAAAAGTCTTAAAAATCCAGGTTTTATACAATTAGGTGTGATTTTTGCTTTACTGTTGTATAAAGCGATAATTAACCTAATACATACTTAGAAGTCAGAGGTGCGTGCTTTGAGGTTTGAACCGGCAGACCTTCGTCTCGTCAAACCTTTTCTAGGTTATCACCGCTTAAAATTACACGATAGCATTTAATTATAGTCTCTGCTGTATTGAAAAGAAGGTTTATTGTTTAGTACATAATTACATATTGTACCTCGTTACTTCGAAGGTTACATGTTCATAATGTTAATTTATTTAATCTGGAATCATTTTGCGCTTCGCTGGTTATATTGAATTGCAGATGGCATTTTACTAAGTCTATACCGCACTCTGACATAATGTTAGGTTGCTTTATTCCCTTAATAATGGCCGTTACTTAGGATCGTATCAATAAAAGCAGGGTAGGTACCACCGCAATGTCTATTTCTGCCGCTAAGGTAAGCTGAAATTGTAGCCAGTGTAACTACTGGACATAATGATACTTAACATCTCATGTCTCAGGATGACGAGCGCAGTGGAATAAGAAACAATATTTTGTAATTCAAGGTGTTGTATGGTGTTTCTACTGTTTTGGGCGGTTGTATCGTTTAGCATCAGGCAAAAGGCAAGCTCGTCTCATCATTCAAAAATAAAAAAATTAAACTGTGTTTGGATTTGAAGTGTAATATGAGCTATGTCAGTTTTTTTATCTTTATTCAAAAAGCTTGGTCGTTATTTCAGGAAATTGTCGCTCCGTACGTCAGCTTTTACCGGTGTCTACTCACTTTTCATAATATCAACATATTTTTTTCATAAAGCCCGAGCTCCAGTTTTGCTCAGTGATATCAGCTGAGACGCTGTCAATAACTTTAGGTCGCTTTTTAATTAACTTATGAACAACATCTCAAGTTATATCTTAAGACACTGTGTATGACGGATTTTAACAGCTGATTGTTGCTTATAAAGCGGTTTGAGTTTAACATCGTTCCATATTATAACCATCTTAAGAATGTGTTAGGCAAAATAATATCCTTTGTATCGCAAGTTTGAGACACCGATAGACCGTTTCGTCATAGTCTAGTATAGCCTTATAGTTTTCAATATATATTTTTTTTACCTGACACATTCCTAGTATGGTTATAAAATGAAACAGTGTAGTAAATAGACTTCGTCACTCAATGCTGGGAGCAACTAAGAATAAACTTTTAAATTACAAGTATTGTTTATTAATTAGTTCAATACATCAAATGCCTACTTGAGATCTTTACTCAAGGTTGAGATTGATTTATTAATACAGCCCTCAGACTGAAGTTCTAGGTTCGATCACAAAGTTGAGCCAACTGTTGTAATAAGCATAATCGCCAGGGTTTGGAATTTGTTCTTGATATTGCGGTAAGCCTTGTTAGTAAAAAAGGGACACAACAATCAAACACGAGTGCCAGGATTAGACTGATTCATTCACTCATGTAGTTTATGCCGGTAGATCAAACTAATTTTACAATTGAATACAATATCATATTGACAGTTAGTACTTACAAAATCTTACTCATTCTAATATTACAAATGAGAAAGTTTGTCAAAATGTTTCAGTGTTTGTTAGAAGTATTTGCAGCAACCGGTAAATGGATTTGAATGGATTCGGCACACGGATAAACTCTATGTCCTCTTGTATTACAAATCATGGGCAGTGGTGATCTTTCACCATCAGGTGTACCGTATACTCGTTTGCCCCAATATAATTTTTGTATTTATACTAAGAAGGTTATACCTTAACGTAACAAATATACGCTCATTCGAGGTTTAGGTTCAGTGTATACTATTTTTTCTAGATCTTATCCGACTCCCAGTTTTATTTGATAAAAATACAAAATTATTTAACCACTATAACTTATATCTACAAATTTAACGTATAACAACAAAATAAAGATTATAACCAACCGTATAAGTCAAAGTCCAAAATCTATAGTAAACTCACGACGTAACTACAACCAACAGTACATTCACTTACACCTGAAACATTACATACATACCAACAGACATTTCTGTAGAACTTCCTCAACACAATAAGAAATCCACACTTTGGAGGTGTCCACAGAAATTCTTCCAGCAATCATCAATCAAACGGTATTATTATGTGGTTGTATTTATGTATACCATCCAAATTACCAAGACCCTGAGACACGAACATGTATGACTTGCGGGTGAGGTGACCGAATATTATTTTTGGACGGGATTTCTGTCTTTTATAAATATATAAAGTAAGTGTCAAAATCTTAATAATGTTCTTTACAAATAATAAAGTAATTAATATATTGTTTTCTTGCAAATAAATCTTGACTCAAAAATAAACACATTCTGCAGAGTATCATAAAAAAGTCATACACTTAATCAATAAATGTACAGCTTAAACAACACACACACACATCACGCATTTATCCCCGAAAGTGTACAGAAACGCAACCAGGGGCACCCAGTTTTCATCAAATGTGTTCCCGTCCCATGATGTGATAGAGGGCGAGCCTATCGCCATATCAGGCAAAAATTTCAGACTCCAGGTTGATACTGAGCAGAAAAACCCAAATATTAATTTGCTCAACCCGGGATTTGAACCCCGGGCCTCGGGGCGCTGCCGTACCTCACCTGCAGTACAGCTACACCATCAAGGCATTAAACAATAGATGTTAAACAACATTATATTGTATATACCGAAAAAAATGGTCACCCTACACATGGGCCTTTGTAATTTGGTCGTGTTATCAGTACACGCGACCTCCGGTTATACACAACGTATTAAATCTCTATGCAGGATGACTAATGTATTTTTTCTTCGAGTGTACTTTATTACGGTTCATTTTGGGACTATATTTCGGAAATTATTCTAGCATAGGAAATGGAATATTTTGCCTATTGTTGAAGAAATTAGTGTTATTCGTCATTTATATTTGTGTATTTATGCTTATATTGCCTTGTTAGGTGCGTGAAGCGAATGAAGCGTGGAGCCCTATTTTATATCCAACTAACTATATATCGACCGTTTATTTACTGACTGCCTCGGTGGCGTAGTTGTACTGCATGCGCGGTACGGCAGCGCTCTGAGGTCCTGGGTTCGAATCCGGGTCGGGCAAAGTGATATTTGGGTTTTCTGCTCAGTATCAGCCCGGAGTCTGGAATTTGTGCCCGATATGGCGATAGGCTCGCCCCTATCACATCATGGGACGGAACACACTTGGCGAAAAGTGGGTGCCATGGTTGCGCCTCTGCATACCTTCGGGGATAAAATGCGTGATGTTGTGTGTGTTTATTTACTTTTTTATACTTGTAAGACAATGTGACCCCACTGCACTGATAGTAAGTAGAGTGGTGTCCATGTCGACTGACCAGAGATGATTACCCCTCACCAGTCAACACAATTACGCCGGCCTGTTGGAACCGGGTATACACAAGCTGATCCCGGAACGTGCCACACTTACGTGAGCCATTATGGCGGGTTTTAACACCTTGTGTACGGTAGTCGCTATCCGAGCGAACTTCGTACATATAGTAACAATCTTACTCACTTATTCATAGTTATAACCAACCAATACTATATGCTATACCAAATCTATAACTTAAATAATTTTAATAGTTTTGTAATTATGTTAAATATACATTCATAGCTACATTTTAGAGATTGTGTAACAATGACACTGAGGGTCTATAAGCATTTTTTTTACCTTCAAACTATTATAAAAAACATTATATTTACACATTGTATTTTCTCTCTCTGAATAATTCATCGCATCTTTTATCTATAGTGCCTGTATTTAATTAAAAACAATAAAATACATTGCAATCATAAAACCACAGAAAAACGAGATCCCTTCCATGTTTAACCAAGCGTGACTAAAAAACTTTTTAAAAGCCCACTCTTATTTAAAAGCGGGTGGAGTGCGCCCTCCATGCTTTGCAAAGCCTTTTTTTGTCGCACAATAAGAAAAATCCAGTTAAATTCCCCTCACGCCTCAATTCAGTAGAGTTGTTGACGAACCCTTCTTGTACACAAAATTAGACCAATTAGTGTTTTTTATTCAACGATTTTTGAGTGGAAAGACGGGATAAGCTTTGGAGGATATCTTGTCTTTTTGCGGTATCATGAAATGATAATATAATTAAAAATACATGAATGTTAGAAGTGAAAGTATATTTTATTATTTAAAAATTTACCTTGTGGCAAAATATAATATTTTCTTTGTTTATCATCAAAAAATTTTACAATGACAGGCCGGCATAATTGTGTCGAATGCCGGTAACTATCTCTCGTCAGTCGACATTCTATTGGACCCCGCTCTACTTACCATCAAGTTACTTGGAAGTGATCGTATAAAAAAGTACCTTCAATTCACTCTACTTTATGTCAGCACAGAATAAAAATAGGAAGAACTTCGTAACTTTAGCATAACATTTAATTACAAATATTAACAATTCCAAATACAAAACATTATATTGTATTTATTGCATCAATAACAATGCATTTATGACTATATTTACTAGATACAGAATGCGTTACACAACTTTGACGCCCTAATGTCTACAATACGTAAATGTAATAAAAGTTCCGGCGAGTAATGTCATCACGCGCGAGTTTGCATACAGTATGTGACGCTTGTGTACAAATTTATTGATGTTTGTTTTTATCTACTAGCTTTTGTTTGCATCTTCACTCGCGAGAAAATATTTTTCGAGATAATAGTCCGTTTTAAAATATAAAAAGTGAATTTCTCGAACAAATAAATATAAATATTATATAGAGTAGTATTACAGTTTTAATTACAATATTCGATAATATTATCTAAATTAGTTAAATGTCTATATCGGAGATGTTAATAAAAGTCATTTAAATTTTACGCTTCCTAATGCCACTATGACTACTTTCAGAGAATTCATCGTAGCGGATACATTACACTTTCATTCAGAAATTTACTCACATTAAACTACAAACCAGTTAAAAAGTCTGATAAGTATAACTGGTATTTTAGGTAAAAATTAGTTAATGGTGGATGATTTTTGGCACAGTGTTGCCAGAGATAAAGATGAACATGTGGTTCCTTTCTTAACGCAATCTCAAAATGACCCTGTATATCACACACCACTGACATTAAACCCGACTAAAGATAGCGTGCGCTATATTTCAAAACGTTATCATTTTTTATACAAAAGAACATTCTATCTGCAATCGTTAATAATTCTTGATTTATTCAACAAGAGATTCATACTCGACCATTATTTAAATGTGAGATACAATATTTCATTGTAAAATGATAGCTGGGTGTTTCGACCTTTGATATATTTATAACGTAACGTGTTTAAGGCAATTGAAATTTCTTTAGGAAATTTTAACATTGTCGTCCTGGTTTAGTAGCAGCGACAGGTTAAAAGCGTGATGTCTCAGGTTTGATTTTGAGACATTACTGTATGAAGTTTTGCTAACATTTTTATTTAATATAAAAAAATCGTGTTTATCATAATTCAAATTGTTTATATCCATTATAAGACAACACAACACGTTATATTAAAATGAAATTCATAAATTTAAATCACGTTTTACCACCGACAACGTATAATGTCATTGGAAGCTTAAATCACTTCATTATTAAAATAGCCACCGTATAATCAGGCGTGGGCCAGTATTCTTTGTGGCCCACATATTGGACATCGATATCATTGACACATCTGTCAACAGTATTTATCACCGGAAACAATGAGCCTTTGTAAAAATCATTTTGTTTTCACAACAAAAGCCCACGATAAGCTGTAACCGTTTGTTCTCTTTATTCCATTTTCAAATGAATATATTTTTTAAAGTAATTGTACTATTCTGTTTATAATATTGTGTTTTATAAGATTTTCATTGCGTTAATTGAGTTTTCGAAAGTTGTTTTTGTTGAATAAAGATAAAGGTCTGTATAATGTGTCTTTATAAACGAATTTAATATATTGTGAATCTAGAGGTGTCTTTGTAAACGTTTTACCTTTTGTTTGTTTTTATTCCGCCGTATGGCGTTGTTACTTTGTCATATGTCAGAATATATTGAACAGTTTGTTTAGCGTACGAATTAATTAATATAAATTAAATAAATCTTACTCAATTTTATTAAAATATAGTCCTAACGCAACAGTTTCGCTTAGTTTGGTAAACTCCTAATTTAATAATCCACTACACAACAACGATGCTATTTCTCCATTTCACCCAAAATTCCTTCGCCACCACTTATAAGACAACGTTACAAATGAAGACAATATAATCCAGATATACAAATCGCCTGTCTAATTTATTTCGCGAGTTGAGTTTGCGAAATTTGCCAACTTTCTCTCATGGGGGCTTAACAAGGACATAAAATTAACAGATAAGCCATTTGTTCCTGTTCTGTTCAAGTTGATTGTTTATTGCGTGAAGATAGCCTTTGTAACACGCTTTGTATGCATTTTGTACGGTTACTACCCTATTGTAACTAGTTGCATTGTTGGGTTTCTAATTAGCATTAATTATTTTTATTAGTTGTTGAAAGTAGACAGTCCTATTAACTTTTTACAATTTAATTTTGTAATTAGGATATCATTATACTATTCCGGAAAAATATATTTTTAACGTGAATTATTTTTGATATACTACTAAATATGAAGGTGAGCAAGCCTTTACTATTTATAGTCTAACGAGGACAATAAAAAACCTACCCTGAGGATCCCACTTTTGCTTTACCGTTATAAAGTTAACGTTGTAATTTGTTAGTACAAAATTAGTTCCATATTTTACGACACTATGGCAAGGTCTTATTTTTCCTTAATTTAGGGACATTTACGCATAACATATGACAATTCTATCATACCCTAATACATAGTATAAACCAATCATTTATAGTTCAGACATAGATTCGAACAGAGTACGAAGGATGGCTTTTGGCTGACATAAGGTTTCATGATACATACCAACATTGGTTTTGCTTCAATTTAAGACCGTTACGCAAGGCTTTTATTTTCTTCGTCAGGCTATAACTATATATACCGTATACGCACTATAGCTTTGCTGTTTAAGTAAGCAGTGGCATGCAAGTACTATGCCTTGATATGACTGAAATCACTAGTAGTCTACAATGGCATCATAACTCATTACGTACGTAGCGCAATGCAGTAATATTTTCATATTTCACACACTAATTGTCGACTCGGGTCAGTTCGTCTCATAACCACAAAGAATGCATAGTCTTTTAAATATCTAGAGAAAATTATAATATAAAAGTTAAATAAATAAAATAAATAAATCAAAGTTACAATATCTACCTACTATTATACTATTAATGTCTAACATTCGCGTAAACATAAAAAATCATTAACTTTCTTAGATCCATAACACCATCTCGCATAAAAAGCCACTTACAACAAGCGCATTACCGTCAATAGGGGACCGGCCTATGCTTGATTTTGTGCATTATTTTATATGTAATGGCTTTTAATACGAAAGAACACTTCTGCGAAAACTGTATAAAATTTGGTTAAAAATGAGCGAGTAATTCATATTTAAAATATTGTAATGAGCAGAAGTGGGCGCGATGGGGGATATCGCTTCATCTCTTTTCTTTCGCACGCGTTGTAATTCCCGATGACGTCACATGTCGGTATTTCGTCTCTTTTCTGTTTTTTAATTACCCCTTCCACCGAAATTCAAAGACTTATAACTTGTTGATTTTTCACCGAATTTTAATAATTTCTTCTGTGTTATAATAATATATATAATGTAAATATTTGATAATTGTTGAACAAAAATGAGTCCGGTACCATTGAATTTCAAAAAACAAAAATACCGTTTTTAATTTTTCTACTCTGAGTTCAATTATGTATTTT
>NC_051134.1:4768031-4852621 GCF_014839805.1 Manduca sexta
ATATATAATGATTCAATTTACGTTTAATATATTGAACTTGTTTGAAGGTGAAGAACATTCTTGAAATGTTGCCAAGATTTCTAAACTTAGTGTAGTCATCTAGAACATTTATTTTGATTTAATAAGAAGTCAATTTCAAATCTAATGTAATAGTTTAGTGCTTTGATTTTCGTGGTCGAAATCCTCAATTCCTGTTATCATAAATACCTCCAAATAGAATAAGACATGGACGGTTAAATCCACTACTAAAAGTAAGAAAATTTTTACAATATATATTCAACAAAAATATAAATGAAAAGTTTTTATTGTTTATTTCAGAGGCATCGCTTAGTAAATGATATCCTAAAAGAGGAATTAAAGAGTGGTGTCCATGCACTGTCAATTGAAGCTAAAACTCCAGCCCAATGGGAGGCAAGTGATAAGGTTGTGGAGAGCAGCCCTAACTGCAGAGGTGGCTTTGGAAAATAAATATTATAAATATTAGTTTAGATTACTTTGTTAATTAATTAAAGCTATTGGTTTATAATAGTTTATTTACTCTCTAGCATATTATTAGTTTGATATAAAAGAATTAATATGATAATATAGAAACTGTTCCAAAATTTGAGGTGGTAAATCATAAATTGGCCATTTTTATTTTAGATCTTGAATTGCCAAAGAATCTTATTTGCCTGTGCGATTAATAAAAATTACTAATTTGACAGCTACTACATGCTGCTCTATCAAGATCATTATTGATTTTGATCATTGATGATGAATCAAAACCAAATTTTTTAGCATTCTCACAAACAGTAACTTGCGTTTCATAGGCCTGGTTGAGTATTTTCCAAACTTGCTTAATGTGTTATACGAAATTTAGGATGAGCGTACAGTGTACATAAAAAAATGTTTTCATTACAAAATATTTATTGCTTACATTATGTACTCAATTCACCACATTCAAACAACTTGAGTTGAAAGTGCATCATTTGCTTACATTATTTATATATTTTTATGAGTAACAATATTAATTGTATATTAATTTAGTAGCAATTGAATAATTTTTTTATTTTTACATTTCAATAATTGTTTAATACATTATTATAGAATACTGATAGTACCTTAATTCTGATTTTGCAAAGAGATTCAAACAAAAAGTTTGGCTTACTTTTTACAGCATAACTTAAAATCGAATTAGTTTTATTAGGCTCAGACAGTTGGAAGTATGTCTCATACTGACATTGTGTTATACATTTTTCCAATAAATATAAGATGCATTGTATTCCCGTTTCTATGCCCAGCAAAGTTACCAACAAAATATTCATGACAACTATGTAGCATAAAATTTTTAAGTAGTCACTGTTCTCAATACATAATCATAAGATTTTTAGTTCACAAAATGTTCATGTTATATAATAATTGCGTCAAGTTATAAACAGAAAGAATACTTACAAATGAACTGTAATCATTATCACTAGCATATTTTTTTTAACAATACTATATATATTATATTTAAATACATACATTTCACATAACGGTTAAATACCACTATATTTATCAGAAATTTCATAACTGTTCAATATTTTTAATTGCAGATAGTGCCTATTCCACAATTTATACTCAGTGACTTGTTTTGTCAACTGTACCTCACATTTTATATTAGTAAGTGCAAAATGAACATTTTCAACACAACACAACACTCGTGTCAGTCAGTCACACACCGCACTAGCGGTGTTAGTTGTATCAGAGGTTAAAGTTGTCTAGTCGTAGCTTGCCCTCGTTCTCTGTTAGATAAAGTAAATCTGCCATGGTTTGCTCGCATATCGCTTCCTCTGCCTTTTCTGACATCTGAAAATACAAATTGTGAGTAAACTATTCACTTTAGAGATTATAAATAATGGTCTATTAATTTATGTTAGTCTACTAACAAATATTTTTATTCTATTGCCTTAGCAAGTAAACAAGCAAGCGGTCTGCCTGATGGTTAGCAGTAATCGCTGCGCATTGACTTTCCAGTGCCAGAGGCACAGCCAAGCTATTTTCTACTGGGAAGTGAGCAGTCTTTTTAAGTTTCTCATTTAAAGGACAGGTCATAGCACTTAGGGAACACTAATACAGGAAGTTTATTACGAAGTTTATATTATAATCTAAGATATAACATTATCAGTCTTACTTATTAACTTATTTAGCGTTAAGAGGTGATTAATAATTGCTTAAATAGCTGTCAAAACCATCACCAGTTCCTAGATAAACTTCATTAAGAAGTAAGATGGCGGGTTTTGGCTTACAGCTGATCAAGTAAATTTGTGTTTTAACCAAGCATAGGTTTTCGAAATTTTTATAAGACTGTAAATGTTAGAATTCAACTCACCGGTCTATACTGATATTCAATAGCAGGTGGGTATTTGAAGTTGGGTCCAAAGTTGACGCTGACGGTAACATTCTTATGCAGTGATACGGTGGGGTAGTAACAGCCCTGGTAGATGTCCACGAACGCTTCCCCTTGACACTCGCCGTTCTTGAAGAAGTACATCTTGCTGTTCGGCAGAGGCTTGAGATTGCTCAGAGATTCTTGTATGTTGTCCTTATCTTCGTAGTACAGGTGGCTTTTGAATTTTACGAGGGGCTGTGAAAGATCATTTTTTATGTTTGTATTATTTTGCAGAACTTTATGCTGCTATAGCTTATTTATGATGTATGTAATGGTTTTAGTTTACAGGTGAAAATTCTTTTGCTAAAATGAAGATAAAAACCAAATAAATTTAATAATTAAGTAAATTCTGATATTACTTGAAAAACTTTGCAAATTTGTGAAAGGATATAATGAATAATATTCATGGTTCTAAAGCTGTTGAAATCTAACTTTAGCAGTCCCATACAGAGAGAAACATGTAGAGGAAAACAGAAAAACTCATATAGGGGTAAAACTCAGTAAGTCATTATTTTTTTGGATACTGACCCTGTCTTTGTAAGTGTTGGGCGTGTACTTGGTGTTGACGCTGTTGGGCAGCACCACCAGGAACCCCAGCGTGTCGCCCTCGCCGTACCCCGCGCTGTAGTGCTTCCCGCGGGACTCGTGGAACCTGAGCACATAGGCAGGTATAGTTGAGGGCAAAAGGACGCGACGTATATTAAGACCTTATACAGATATAGCAAAGTGAGTATAAAGATGTGGAAGTATGTGAGTATTATTAATTTTAAATGTGTGTCACACACACACACTCACGCCTTTTATGTCCGAGGGGGCATGCAGAGGCGCAGCATGTGCACCCACTTTTCGACGTGTGTATTCCGTCCCATGATGTGATAAGGATTGAGCCTAGTGTCCTATCAAGCACTAATTCCAGACTCCGGGCTGATACTGAGTCGAAAACCCAGTATTACTCCAACCTTAGCACTGCAGTCATACACTAATAAACTACGCCACCGAGGCAATCGAATTAAATACAATGAAGAGAAGGCAAATGGTCAATATTTGTTGAAGATAATTTTTATCTGGCTCGAAGGACCCAAAACCGGTTCTACCCTCAGTGTGCAACCAACATACCTGGTCCCCTTGCGGCTCCTCCAGGAGTATCCGAACTTGTCGTAGCCGAGCGGCGCCTGCAGGTTGGCGTAGCGCCGCCCCCAGCCCAGGCGCGTGGCGGCGCCCTCCGGCATCTCCTCCACGCTCGCCTCCCAGTACCACGAGCCGCGCGACACGCCTGCAACACACGATAAACTTATCATATAGTTGATCAAAGTTATAGCAAGCCTTACAGTGGTTGACAACCGCGCAACCTCGGACAACTCCCAATGAGTAGGCAATCAATGCAAAACTGAATCTAATATATAAAATTCTCGTGTCACAATGTTTGTCTCCGTACTCCTCCGAAACGGCTTTACCGATTTTAACCAAATTTTGCATGCATATTCAGTAGGTCTGAGAATCGGCTAACATCTATTTTTCATACCCCTAAGTGTTAAGGGTTGTCCACCCTTAACATTTTTTTTATAATTCTATACAAATTTTTATTTTTTTTATTATGTCGCATTAAAAAATACATTCAACCCTAAATTTATACCCTTCTATCACCAACCCCTATTTATTGTAAAAAAAAATGTTAAGGGTAAAGTCCCCCGCTGCATCTGTCTGCCTGAACGTGTTAAACTCAAAAACTACCCAACGTATTAAGATGAAATTTGGTATGGAGTCAGTTTGAGACCCTGGGAAGAACATAGGCTCCCAGGAAACTACTACTTTTATAACGGAAAACTTTAGCCTGAAAAACTTTATAACGCGGGCGGAGCCGCGGGCAAAAGCTAGTTTAACTATAATAATAGACTGGCAATTCATGACGAGTAACCAGGTACTGCAGCTTAATACACACAATTCCGAAAACTTTGAAATAACCGTCCTTAGTTAGGAGAAGATTACGGAAAGTGAGATTTGTACAGACATTGTTTCAGACAGGAGATGACCTTTATGCCTAACACAATAAGTATCTATCCCTCGACAAGCTTACCATGGGTAGCCCGGACCATGCAGTATCCCTTCTCCCCGGTGACGGCGAGCCTGTCCTCCGAGATCTTGAGCTGCGGCGCGCGGTCGTGCAGCGCCAGTAACACGATCCCGGGACACAGCGAGCGGTACAACCAGCCCGGGATCGGCTTGCCACTCCATTCGTTGCTCTCGTCGAACTCCTGGCAGTGTTACACCTTATTATAAACTGCATAACCGCGATTATTATTTAACCAGAACCTTAAAATTCCAGGGATCTTGAGGAGACTATCCGGGGGTGTATAAAATTGATATAAGATTATCTAAAACTAGCTGATTTAGTAAAAAATATAGTAATATGAAATGTAAACATCATGGAATAACCAATATTCCGGTCTAATTATATTTCAAAAACGAATGTCAAAACGTAAATAATTATTACACCAATTTTAAAAGCAAATAAATCATGTACAAGCTAATGCCTAAATCTATATCTTAAAGCACACTGCACCAGGAGATATACACTATATCAACTAATTAACTTAAGCGACATTGTTTTTTCGAAAAATTGTAACTAGGTTAAAAAAAAAAAAAAAAAAACTGCTGATTTTAAATATTTATGAAACTTAATGTCGCGAAAAATGTCGCTTAAGTTAATTAGCCTTTCAACCGTCGATATGCATCAACCAACAAAACAATCACACTAACCTGTCTAAACGGTGCGTGGGGATCAGGTTCAGCCAGTATGTACCGATAGCCGTCCTTGTTGAAGGGGTGCTCAGTGGGGTAGCCGTGCGAGGGTAGTTTCAGCGCGCCCAGGTCGGCGGTGCGTCCCTTCTTTCCCACGGGAGCGCCAGCATCCGCCGCGGCGCCCACCGCCGGCCGGCGTTTGCCCTGACGCCCTTTCACGTTACCCGCTAGTGGAACTGGAAAGATGATTAAATTTGTAGTTGTTTTAAAATTCAACATTATTGATAAGACATTCAAATATTAAAAGAAATGTAGTATATGTAACCTAGAAAATTAAGTAAGGATTGTATTGCTTATTAGTCTTTTAGACTAGATTGTAATTTACTACTAATACCCTAGTTGTTACAACGAAGGAAAAAAAAATATTAATTTTAAAAAAAATTTGCCAATCGAAAAACTCACTAATACCTAAGTAGGTATTACAGCATGAATTTAACGCAAACACAAAGCCACACGTTGCACCAAATTCAAATTGATGAAAACAACGACAACAAACATTAAGATGTACTCGCATATTTCTCTAAATGACTGTTTTGATACAACTTATTATTGAAAGAGTTTTCAGATTCAGTGTAGTAGACTTAGAGATGAGCGCGTTCAAACTTCAGTTTTATTAGTAGGGATACGACTAGATCTGCAAGATTGCCACCTTATGTCAGGCCTCACCTGATGAAATTGGTCAATAGAGCACAGTTTTTATCCAACCAACTGACGTACAAGTGCTAATTACTCTGCGTTGCGTATCTTCGTTTTAAATTTTTAATCTCCAAATTTTTTTGATTTGCATTAAATAATTCAAGTTCTATGTGGCATGGGAAAGATAATCATACATATATACAATATATAATAATATCAGCCCTGTATTATATACTGTCCCACTGTTGGGCACGGGCCTCCTCTACTACTGAGAGGGATTAGACCTTAGTCCACCACGCTGGCCTATTGCGGATTGGTAGACTCACACCCTCGAAATTCCTATAGAGAATTTCTCAGGTATGCAGGTTTCCTCACGATGTTTTCCTTCACAGTTAAAACAAACGATAATTCACAAAGAATACACACATAATTTTTTAGAAAAGTCTGAGGTTTGTGCCTTTGGGATTTGAACCTGCGGACATTCTCGGCAGTCCGTTCCATAACCAACTTGGCTATCGCTGTTGCTATAAATATACAAATAAATAATTGGCTAATGCACTAAAGATGCTATAAACACTAAATCAGTCGCCAAAGTTCATTGTCCGTCATACTCCTATAGCCACAATCCTTATATGGATTATTTTATAGCATGCTGCTGTAAGTAGAAATTATTATAGATTTTAACAGGTTCTCTAAGCTGCATTTCATTTTTATATTAGTAAATTGGTACTATCAAAGTTACAAACGCCAGCTGAAATAATAGTACTGTAGAACAGAAAAGTCTTCAAGATCTTACCAGGACATTTTAGTGAATTAATACTTTAACAAATCAAAGCAATCACTTACTAAACTAGGGGAATAAGAATTACAAAACGCGAATTCTAAAGTAATGGTTGAATCGTAATAAACTGCGGCCTTTTATTTTAAACACATTACTGGAGACTGGACAATGAATGTACAATGTTGGACACAAAACACGTATGTTTTCGGCATTTGGAGTGATTGCCTATAATTACCATATTGGAAATCGTATAAGTCGTACGATTTATATCGTACGATAAAATCGCACCGTAAAATCGCAACTAGTGTAAATCTAATCATTATCGCAGAAATAACACTGTGTAGTTGAAATAATATGAACATCAAACGACCCCATACATCGAACCAAAATAATCCAATAAAAAAAATTTGCCTTATCTATTCTATACTTATAATAAATCTGTAGAGAGGTCAATTCTGTACATGAAATATATTTCCAAAATAACTATCAGGGGGTGATTAGGGATCGATACTGATGCCAAAAATGCAATTAGTAAAATTTTTGTCTGTCTGTCTGTCTGTATAACCGTTATAGAAACAAAAACTACTCGACGGATTTGAACGAAACTTGGTACAATTATTTGTCATACTCCTGTGCTGGTTATAGTATACTTTTCATCACGCTACAATTAATAGGAGCAGAGCAGTGAAGGGAAATGTTGGGAAAACGGGAGAAGTTACTCCATTTTTTAAGCTTCCGTCGCGTGTGCAACCTTCATGGTTAAAGCTACACAGAAATCATGTATGACGGAAATGTTCTTCTTAAAACTATGTAAAAAATATCCCACGACAGCATATGTCTATCTTTTATGGTTGACTCACAATAACACGTGTAACTCCCGATAGCTTAGCAGTTCGAAGCTTTCTCATTATATTTGTCTACTCTTACGTTTATAACACTCTCAGTCATCCCTAATTAAAAAAAGTTAAAATTATTAAATATTCCATAAAAAGAATCATAGAAATCGGTATAGAAACACCAAAGTTATACATGAAATACGCTAATAATAAGCCATCACGCGTGAATACTGAATCATGCTATAAGCTTCCTTCGATTTCACCAGGATCCCATCATCAGACCCTGACAGGACAATCGGACCACCTGCATACCACCATACTTAAAAAAACATCCCGACAAATTGAGCACCTCCTCCATTTTTGAAGTCCGAAATCCACGCCGGCGAAGCTGCGAGCGGAAGCTAGTACTTAATAAACTACAACTACGTGAACCTATTGAAAATTAGTGCCAGGTTTTTCCTTTACACTTTAACACAATAAGGAAAACACTTAAACATATTCTTCACATAGGTATCGCTTGAATCGCACTTAACATAATTACATTATGTATGAATCGACATACCTCTGCCTAAACTACACACAAGTATGAAAGTTATTTCCATTGAATTTATTTATCTTTCGAGAAATTTATACTTCTAATGATACGTTAAATATAACAGTAGTCAGTACATTTGTTCGGACACCGTGTAAATATTAAAGGACGGATTTAGATGGCAAAGGCCTAAAAATAGCTTACATTTACGCCCCTGAGTTTGTCATTTTAGAGTTTCCAAAAATGCCCCAAGGAATCCAAAACCTACTTAGTCCGACTTTCATCTTAATCCCTTTTTTGAACCGTTCTGAGTCTGAAATTTCTTTAAATAATATGGATCTTCAATATTGCTGATTTTTATGTTTCGTTTATATCAGAACCGGGGTTTAAAGTGCGAGGCCACATGCCAATAACTAGCTATCAAAATATTTTGCATTATTGAATATCTTTTATTATAATTTAACGTAAAGCATGGAACATTGCGCCGTGGCCTACGGTTAGAGAATATCAATTGATCGTTAGCATATTCCAACAGGGTCATGTGAGGCGATCGAGGGATTCCGTGCGACTATCATTAGCTTATATCCGCGTGGATAACAAACACCATACGTTTTATATCATAGCAACCAATCAGACTGGCCTGATGAAGAATGGCCTGGCATCCATGTACAGCAGTGTTTAGAGACAAAATAAAATACTACACCAATATTGCAAATTTTATAAGATAAAATCAATCACCAAAATAGTTTGTGATAAACCATGATGTGTGAACCCACATCTTGGATTCTTACTGATCGGACGTATAGCAACAGCAAATCTACACTAGACGAGTTTTCTATAAACAACGGTAAAAGCCCAGTTAACTTAAACTGTACAAAGAGAAATGTTATAAGGGTCCGTAAAATTGCAATATAAATCTTGTGCGAAGGGCGATAGCATAGAAATTCGTGAAATTTATTTATGACTACAATTCGCTCGGGTCTCAGGGGAGGTTGGGATAATACAAGATGGATAAAGGTCACAGGCACTCACTAGATGCAGGCCACTTCTAATAGATAAGTCTGGATATCTTTAGTGGCGGCCTGGATATCTTTATTTGGAACTTCCAAAGGCTGATGGCGAGGATGATGAGACCGTGAATAACATACCTAGAGTCGACTATTTTATCACCGGTGAATTGGTCGATCGTCCTAGATAACCATGTCAGGTGGATACGAACCAATGCCATTTAACCGACATGTAATAACGATTGACCGGGAATCAAGACGTTTTCTTGCGTCGGAAACAAAAACTCAACTAGCCATGGCAGTTGTCAGAGTAAACAGTGTCACTTTGACCGAATCAGTCAAATTAGGTTAAAAAAGCGCGACTCTGAAAATTTTAATGATGATCAATTATGTAAATGAAATGATATGTACGAAACATAATGATCATGGAGTGATAAATTCAAAAGTGCCAATTAATTAGTGAATACGTTTCCTGCTCTTTGAAAGTCATGATCACACCGAAGGATTAGACGACGCATTTACCACGTACCACCAAGCTTATAATATCCTTCTGACGTGATAGAAGATTCTATTGACATATGCGACACAAGCTGATAACTAAGGTGTTTAACGAATGTAAACTAATGTAATCGAAATCAAAGTCACCGCGAATTTATAGAGACGACCCCATCAAACCTAAACAGATAGTATTGAAAATAAAAGCCAGAACTTCACGGTTCACAGCCCAACGATGTCCCCACTGAGGCTCCATGCTTACCCTTCCATAATACGACGTAGTTTACGTATCGCGTTACACCGAGCCGCTCTACCGGATGTTTGACTTATCTTCCGCGATTGTGGCGTCCTTTTATATAAAACTACTGGCGTACGGTGATGTAAATAAAATGTTACTTATTATGGTTAAATTATAATCTAAATATCTTTCTATTTAGAACGACTTTAACGATAAAAATGAAGCGAAGTAAAAAATAAGACTACAGATGCGTTTGTGGTTATTTGAAGAATCACCATACAATTATAGCTTTTAAAGCGTATTTAACTATTTAAATATATTTTCTAACTTCTAAGTACTTGAGGACATAGGAATCCTTGACCTAAAACTAGTAAAGGTGACGTCATGATAAGCTTGATCGATGTTATATTAAATTAATAAAATTATGATAGAGACGGACTTAACTTCCACAAAACTGAAGAAGCAACTAGACAGGCGGGCATAACAGTAACGACCATTCAATTAATCCTCGCTACTCAAACAGTAGCGTTTGCCAAGTGCAATAGTCAGTATAAAATGTACACAACGTTAAAAAATGCATCATCACACCTCTGCCCGATGTGGAACAATTCGCAAACGGAATTTTTAGCGCAATGTTTATTTATAGACGTTTGTTATCGCTTATGTTGAGGAAATTAACGTTTCGCACATAAAAATATAACACTTCATGCTATCTCAATTATTGTTATACTAACCAACTATTTCATTATATCGATATGAGACATTAAAGCCTGTTTAATAAGAACAAAAAAGTAGGGCAACGTTCAATGAGTGACGTCACAACACAAATACAATACTAGCTATTACAAAGCGACATATTAGCACAGGAAATAATTATACATTGCAAAGGATGTGAACGTAAATGGGCAAGCGGAGAACGAAGCTACAAACTTACTATGGTTATTATCCATGTCGTAAACGCCGAAACACGAATGACCGACGTCTCCTAAGCAAGTGGTGATAAGATACTACGTATCGCGAGCGCACCCATCACCAAATCAAACGTAAACAAAAAAAAATGCGCATACCGATTACCTCTAACCGAATACACAGAAACAATATAAAATTGTACATGGAAAAAAATCTTACCAGCCATAAGTTCAAGGTGATGCCGTTGTGAACTATTTAAATCTAAAATCAATAGAGAAATCGCAGCGCTAACGCGACGCGATGTAGTGTTATCGTCAAATACGTGTAAACATGAGTACGGATCGCAGTGTGCGTGCGTGTGTGCGCGTGTGCCGCGCGCCGGTGTGCGAGCATCCAACACAGATGCAAGGGAACAATGTCATTACGTTAGTGTCTTGGTCTAGAGTTTACGTGCAGCGCGCCACGATTTTTCAGCCTGGCCGCGTGCCAATTACATACAGCGATGGTGCTTGGTCAAGTTTATGTTTCAAGCTTCAGGTCGACAGTTCGTGGCGTTTTATAGACCTTATGAACATTGCTCTCTATAATTTCTATATTGAAATAAAAATTACGCATAATGTCTGAAACAGAGTCCGTCAATCGTAATGTATAAGTGCGATGCAAATGGACGGTAATAAGTCGTGTACTAGATTATGTGGAGTGCACATTATGAACACATAAATCTTAATAAACAGCGCTGTAATACCACACTGTTCTTACTATGATGGATGACGTCACGCATGATAACAAACATGTAGTGACGTCACGCATAGAATACTGTTTTCGTGTAATAAGCTTGTTTGATGAAGATTAAGACTTGCAAGGAATCCTTTACAATAAATCTTAATTGAGTAGCTCTATGTATGTTTATGTTTGTGGCGTTGTTGTAAAGGTCTGTGTAAATTGAAGCAAATTTTCCTAGCGATTTATTTCATGTCTTCGTTTGGCAATAGGTGAATATTGGTAATATCAATTTATTTCGTATATAAGGTAACAAAATGGTTTTAGAATTGCATGTAACATCTCAAATTAATTAAAAAATATATAATCAAAAATCACAATGGAAACATGCTGAGAAGGAACGAACTAGCATACCTACTATTAAATTATTTGTTATTTGCGTTTAGTTAATACATTGATTGCAGATTATATAGGTCTTGACATGTCATAAGACCCCACAGTCCCCGATGACTCGATTTTCAGCGTCGAGTCCACATGCCGTTTTTATCGTTCATACATAAATTTACTTATTTTTTAATATCGTTATCCTCGAAAATATTGAAAGGTTATTTCCAACAGGCCGGCTTAACTGTATCGACTGGTGAGTATATTATCATTAGTACTCTCGTTAGTACGCATTCTATACGCTTGTCGCTTACCGTCAGGTGCTCGGGGTCACTTTGCCATGCAAGTTAATGAATTGCCAGTAGTTAGACACATCAATAATTTTTCAATCATAATTTATAATATGATTTTTTTTTATTTTATTTTATTTATTCATTTACTATGTTACACCAACGACACGTACAATTAAACGATATTTAAATATATGGCAATTTTCACAATATGAAACATCTTTACAGATGTATACAATATTTAAAAGTTTCAGGGCGAGAATAAGAAAAATTATATACATGTTCTAAAATTCTAAATATGGTGGTAGGCTCGTCCTATATCAAATTATGGGGCAGATGTAAACTCGACTATTGCACCTTGCACGTTTAAGATAAAATGGGTAATGTGATTACAGTGATTGGAAAAATCCAAAAACCAATAGATATAAAAAAGTCCATTGCTTTCAAACTGCACGCGACTTTTCAATGTCGTATGAACACGACTCTATATTTTATTGGATGGAAGTTGGCGCGCGAATCACGTACCACGACTTCCAACTTACTAACGAATTTGTCATAAACAGAATTAGAATATTTTAAAATTTTGACTAACAATGAATTTGAAAAAAGTAATGTATTTGTATACCTATGGGTTCATTTCACTGTGTACTACACTCCATATATCCTATACGAGGTAACGAATAATGGGAGCATATTTCAACGAGACCTATGAGGGCTAGATTCCGTTGCCTACGAGTTTGTGTATATTTTTAACTAGCTTTTGCCCGCGGCTCCGCCCGCGTTATAAAGTTTTTCAGGCTAAAGTTTTCCGTTATAAATGTAGTAGTTTCCCGGGAGCCTATGTACTTCCCAGGGTCTCAAACTGTCTCCATACCAAATTTCATCTTAATACGTTGGGTTGTTTTGAGTTTAACACGTTCAGACAGACAGATGCAGCGGGGGACTTTGTTTTATAATATATTTTTTAGAACTTTTAAAGTGGAACAATCCCGTCTTACATCATTGTTGCATAACTTTAACCGTTTACGCAGCGCAGGCAACGGAAGCTCTCAAAACTTATAATTTTCCCCGTTTTTGCAACATGTTTCATTACTGCTCCGCTCCTATTGGTCATAGCGTGATGATATATAGCTTATAGCGGTCCACAAATAAAGGGCTATCCAACACAAAACGAATTTTTCAGTTGAAACCGGTAGTTCCTGAGATTAGCCATTACTGCTCCGCTCCTATTGGTCATAGCGTGATAATATATGACTTTGAGCACTCCACAAACAAAGGACTATTCAACCCAAAAAGAATTTTTCAGTTCGAATCGGTAGTTCCTGAGATTAGCCATTACTGCTCCGCTCCTATTGAATATAGCGTGATGATATATAGCCTATAGCACTCAACGAACAAAGGGCTATCCAACGCAAAAAGATTTTTTCAGTTTGGACCGGTAGTTCCTGAGATTAGCCATTACTGCTCCGCTCCTATTGGGTATAGCGTGATGATATATAGCCTATAGCACTCCACGAACAAAGAGCTATCCAACGCAAAAAGATTTTTTCAGTTTGGACCGGTAGTTCCTGAGATTAGCCATTACTGCTCCGCTCCTATTGGGTATAGCGTGATGATATATAGCCTATAGCACTCCACGAACAAAGGGCTATCCAACGCAAAAAGAATTTTTCGGTTTGGACCGGTAGTTCCTGAGATTAGCGCGTTCAAACAAACAAACAAACAAACTTCAGCTTTATATAATAGTATAGATATAGATTTCAAACAAAATATGACTTTCTTGTCCAGAATTGGAACATGTGTCCAACATCACGACAATCTCCCATCTCCTCATCATAAAACCAATACCTCAATCCGCTCCTTGACCGTGAAAGCTGCAAATCTTTTGAAACAAGATAAACGGGCCGCGATAAAAAAAACTAATTTATTTCAATAGAAATGTTTTATAGCTCGGACTCGTGGAAGCATTCTTCCCATCCCTTCGACGATAAAAAGGGAGAACTAATTGATGACAGTGGCCGTGGCCAAGATGTCTTTCAACAATCGTTAACGCTAAAATTATGTATGGGAATGACATATCGTAGCGATAGACTTATCGATTATACATTTTTTTTATTAGCGTTAACAATTGTGGGAAGGCATCTTGGCTCCCTGTGTATTGAATTTAAGTGAGTAAGGCAGTTTGTCGTAAACGCTAAACCAAATCAATAATCATCCGTAACATATAAATTACTAGGGACCCGCCCCGGCTTCGCACGGGTGCAATATTTCTCCACTATTTAATGGATGTTATTATGCATATAAACCTTCCTCTTGAATCACTCTGTCTATTAAAAAAAACCGCATCAAAATCCGTTGCGTAGTTTTAAAGATTTAAGCATACAAAGGTAGGGACAGAGAAAGCGACTTTGTTTTATACTATGTAGTGATGATGATTATATCGATTATAACCATATAACGTAATATTATAAAAAATAAAAATTTGAGTTTATTTGTAGGTTTGTAGGGGTGCTATTCTCTAAAAGTACTGAACCGATTTTGAATATTATTTTACTAATAAAAAGCTACATTACTCCCGAGCGCTAGAGTTTTATCCCGGGAAAATATAAAGCAGGAGTTATCCCGGAAAAAGTATTCAACCCGAGTGGAAATGCGCGCAAAATTTAATAACACATAAAATTATTTTATGGTTTCTTTATTACCTCATAAAAATAAAAATAAATATATTAAACATAATAACATGTGGTACCCGGACTTTTTAGAGTGGAATAAGAGCAGGTTGAATATGCCAAAGTTAACTATAATATATTTTTTATAATACCAGCACTTACCATGTTAGCTCACACAGAGACTACAATAATGTTTTATAGACAATCAGCTGACCATTTCAATAAAATCAAAGACCACAATCAAACTTATAATCTTGAATGCCAGTAATCACATTTTTGGTGTTACAAAAAAAATGCAGTTGAATTGAGAACATCTTCCTGTTTTTTAAGTCGGTTAATAATAATAAATAATAATATCAGCCCTGTATTATATACTTGCCCACTGCTGAGCACGGGCCTCCTCTACTACTGAGAGGGATTAGGCCTTAGTCCACCACGCTGGCCTAGTGCGGGTTGGTAGACTTCACACACCTTCGAAATTCCGCTAGAGGAACTTCTCAGATGTGCAGGTTTCCTCACGATGTTTTCCTTCACCGTTAAAGCGAACGATAAATTCACAAAGAATACACACATGATTTTTTTACACAAGTCAGAGGTGTGTGCCCTTGGGATTTGAACCTGCGGACATTCGTCTCGGCAGACCGTTCCATACCCAACTAGGCTATCGTCGCTGAGTCGGTTAATAAGTTGACATTATTCAAAATGCGTATATCAAATAGAAACAAAAAATGACAGCCTGTCGTCGATTGTCACAGCTTCATAATTTACTTCAATGCTATGCCCTCCAGAAGAATTAGCGCCTGTTTTTAATAATTAGCCTCGAAATAACTTACTGGTCGCGATGCCCATGTCGGTGACCTTCAGCTGGCCTTGCTTGATCATGGCCTCATAGTTGGGCTTTATGAGGGTGAGCTCCACGTTATAGAGGCCGAAAAGAGGCCATTGCAAGCGATCTACACGAATGAAACTTGTCTTTGATAATAAGGCTGAAAATAAACTCACTGGTCGCGATGCCCATGTCGGTGACCTTCAGCTGGCCCTGCTTGATCATGGCCTCATAGTTGGGCTTTATGAGGGTGAGCTCCACGTTATAGAGGCCGAAAAGAGGCCATTGCAAGCGATCTACACGAATGAAACTTGTCTTTGATAATAAGGCTGAAAATAAACTCACTGGTCGCGATGCCCATGTCGGTGACCTTCAGCTGGCCCTGCTTGATCATGGCCTCATAGTTGGGCTTTATGAGGGTGAGCTCCACGTTATAGAGGCCGAAAAGAGGCCATTGCAAGCGATCTACACGAATGAAACTTGTCTTTGATACTAAGGCTGAAAATAAACTCACTGGTCGCGATGCCCATGTCGGTGACCTTCAGCTGGCCCTGCTTGATCATGGCCTCATAGTTGGGCTTTATGAGGGTGAGCTCCACGTTATAGAGGCCGAAAAGAGGCCATTGCAAGCGATCTACACGAATGAAACTTGTCTTTGATACTAAGGCTAAAAATAAACTCACTGGTCGCGATGCCCATGTCGGTGACCTTCAGCTGGCCCTGCTTGATCATGGCCTCATAGTTGGGCTTTATGAGGGTGAGCTCCACGTTGTAGAGGCCAAAAAAAGGCGGCGCAATACGTTCTACATGAATGAAACTTAAGTCTTTAATAATAAGGCTGAAAATAAACTCACTGGTCGCGATGCCCATGTCGGTGACCTTCAACTGGCCCTGCTTGATCATAGCTTCGTAGTTGGGCTTGATGGAGGTGAGCTCCATATTGTAGAGGCCGAACATAGGCCCCTGCGATGCGTCCTCTTCGTAAGTGAAGAGTACTTCGATGTCTTTTATTAACGCGCGCTGGACCGTCGCGTACCAAGACAGAGTTACCCTGATGAGAAAGATTTTAGTATTGAATTTAAAATACAAATTACAGAGGGCCATTGTTTTTACTTCTTTGAATGACGAGGAGCTTGCCGTCCGCCTGATGGTAAGCGATACGTCCGCCCATAAACATTAGAAACACCATCCAACACCTTGAATTATAAAGTATTGTTTGGTATTCCACTGCGCTCGCCATCCTGAGACATGAGAAGTTAAATCTTATTATGTCCAGTTACAGTGACTACAATGTCCTTCAAACTGAAACACAACAGTGACTACACACTGCTGCTTGGCGGCAGAAATAGACATTGCGGTGGTGACAGGCGAACCCTCATATATGAGGGACCTACCAGTATTTGATTAAATTGATGCTATGGGTGTTGCTAACACTAATTTGCACGAATGGTTTGAATTGATAACTTAGTTGAACCCAGCCCGACACTCTCCCACTAGCATTAGGCAATCCACAAGTGAACCCCACGTGACGAATATGTCCTCTTTACCAAATTCTTAATCTCTACAGCTCCTTAAGCAGTACAGGTGTTTATTATTGGCCTCGTCGACTAAGGCCACCATTGGTTCATGACTATGGTGTTAAACTTCAAGTAAGCCTGGCTCATTTGCCTCCTGCCGCCCATAAAAGTTTCACTATTCCATGAATTTTGATATCACCGACATCCTTGCCCTTACACATTTACCAAGTCAGGACAGACAATATAATATTTACCAATAACTTACAATATCTATCGTCTTATAAAGTTTTTTTTAAGCCGTAATGAAAGTCAGAAAGATAGAAAATGGGAAATATATGTACATATTTTTTATTAGCAGAAAACTGTCGTAGGGCTCGCATGTTGAACCACTAGTATGAATTGAGTCCTAGTTGTCTAGGTTTTATTGTGGAATTACGATTTTACAATTACCTCTAGATGAGCACTTACTCGTAAACTCTGTCTGGTTCAAAGATCTGACCAAAAATGTCTGACCAATTAATGTTTTCGAATCCAAAAATCTTTGAACTAACCAAATTGGTAGATGATTCCAATGGTCTACAGTAGCATCCCACGCAAGTACCAATACATAAGAATAAGATAAAGAAAGTACCAATGATAAAAAAGAAATACTTATCACAATTTTATACTTACAGTTCCAAAAAAATCTTATAGGTTAAATTTTCTATTGTAAAAATTTAAAACAATCACTTATTCAGTTGACAGTTTTTTTTTCTCCATGGTTATTACCAAAAAGATCTAATATATTTCAAGATGAAGACATAAGACAATCAAATCTGTGAAAGGTAAAGGCGAATTTACAACAAAGTTCCTGTCACAAATTTTTATTTTGTGTATTTAATTTAGTAATGCAATGTCAAACTGAACATATTTATACCATGCATATTGTCAGACATTCTAATGAAATGTCTTGTTATGACATAACAATTATAGTGTTTGCAAGTTAATAGAACTGGCAAGTCGCACTATACTCAATTTTAATGTAATTTTCAATTCGATGAAGTATGGAAACCTCTGTAGGAACCTATGTATTAAAAAATGCAATGGGATTTTTTTAATGTCCTCAACAAAATTAATAAAATAGAGAGATAAGGAGGAGATGGCAATATATTGTTCCCAGTTTGACAAACCCATTCATTAATTAAAAAAAGAGTATACCTTCTGGGCATGGTGGTCATGGCTTCCCAGTATTGGTCTATGTAAGGAATGATGTCCCGATCCTTACTGAAGAGGAGCTTGTTGCTGCCATCTTTGACACTCTCCTGTCTCAGGTTAGCTATAGCTGTCAGGCACATCTGAGGGAATGCTGCAACAAATGATGGTAAGTTATGAGTTTTTTTTATTTGAGTAATGTTACATCTTATTTTACTAATATTATGTAAGCAAAAAATTATTAAAATCTTTGGATGTTTGTTTTAAGTAAACGCAGAACAGCTAAACAAGTTTAATTAAATTTGGCATATGGCTAAACCAAGAACTGGACTAACATATAGTTAGGGAGAATTAAAAAAAGGGGAAAAATCTTTTCTCACTCACTAAGCTACCAAGTATTAAAATAAAGCTATATTTTATCCAAATATTAGGTCCTGTTAATTTAATCTGCCAATAATAGGTACATTATATCTGATGGACAATGCGGTTCAAATACAGTATTATTCATCAATAAAACACATTGCATCCTTTAATGAATAATGTGTTGTGTTTAATGTGTGCATTGGCTGACCCCAGCCTTTGTCATACTACTATAAAAAAATATTGAAGATATTCACTATAAGTATTATAAATAATTCTATTGATTTAATTGGCATCCAAAACATCACCTACAATACCTTATGGGTATAAAAACGATTTATAGAGACTTACGAGCTTGATTCTTCTTAAACGTCTCCAAACCAGTTGGTGAGCAGTTTTTACAAATAAATAAATAATTGGTCATAAATGGAACCAGTTTTCCCAATTGGTACCCTATACAGGATTCATGGAACCATCTGTTGCAAGAGGCGCACAGTAATTCTGCTATGTTGAGGTTGCGATCTTTGCCACTGTAAAAAGAAAAAAAACTGGTTTCAATAATATAAGAAAATAATATATTTGCGTTAAACACAATATAGCAAAAATAACACCAGTAACTGCAAAGATTCTTATCTTAGTATCCAGGAAAAAAACATTAAATTTCCACGTTAGTTGCTTAATTAGGACAATTTGGCGCTAAAATAACAAGATAAATAGGTTAGGACAAAATTAAAACCAATTTAAATTTAGAAACAAAAAGAAAAATAAGTTGTCAATGTGCGTACCAGTAACAAGTTCCTTGAGATTCACCAGAATTTTTGTTTATTTTGTTTTTCTCGGCGTTATCAGCCGGCTTTTGACATTCCATTTGGGAGTTGTTAGGGCCGACATCTGCCTCGCTTGGTTTCTTCATATCAGAATTAGAAGACATATTGATTGAATATTTCATTAATTTAACACTACATTTAATCAGATCCACAAGTACTCATTTGATAAATTTGTAAAGATATCAATGAGACACAAAATAAATAAATAAGATACGAAAGTTCAAAGCGGACACAATGCAAAGTACATGCATTGTATGAAAAATATTAGACTTTTTTAATGTAATTTATAGTTGAGCTTTTATCCCTTTCAAGCCAACAACGTTTGCATATAGGCGACAGAGACAACTAAACAAATATGTTACTCCTATACTCTATCGCGTAAACTCTGTTCAAAAACCACGTATTTATTCAACATAATGATCTTAGTAACTGTTTGTAAAATATATTTTTAACTACATATCACATATGATTTAAATCAAAAACAAACGTTCAAATCATACTGCAATTTTGACAACAGTTAATATTAAATCATCAAAATTAAAAAATAATGTTTCAATGCTGATTATGCCTGGCGGTTTTTAAACGATTCAAAGAAAGTCATGCAACATAAAATAAGTTTTAAAATGTTCGTAGTAAGCTTGATTATCCTATAAATATCATATTTAAACGGCTGATAAAAATAATCCTTTTTTAATTTTTTGACAATTCGTTTAACGGTTGCCGTGGATACGAATTTATTATTTATTTTGAAAGATTTTTTTTCTCGAACTAAAAAATGGATTCCGTAACTAGCACGGATGACTTGAATTTGGAAATGAAAACTATCCAAGAGAATGTCCTGTTGGACATAATTAAAGAATTACGCAGTGAGAGTAAATTATCAACAAAACTGAAAGGAAAAGTGAATAGGATAATAGCCGAATGTGACCTCACGCATCACTCAAGTCTTCACAAGATGAGCACTGCTGATGAAAGCACTTCTACGTTATTAGGTAAATCTATTTCTCAGTGTAAAGACCAAGTGTGAAATTGCTTTTTTTACCTAAGGTTTCATCATTCTACCTGTATGTGTGTATATTAAAAGTATTCTCGTTGTCCATTCTGATCAGGAGGATAATGTTTTCATGTAAGCACTGTGTAGTGGAAAACTTATACTTAATTACTAAGTATATTCGAATATTTCGACAGGCCCATCTGAAAATCTTTAGTGGAGGCCTATGTTCAGCAGTGGACTTTATGTAGCTGATGATGATGATCATATCTCCCTCATTTCAGGATTCATGCACCAAACATCAGCCGAGTTGTCATATGAGGAGCAAGCGGAACTCAATCAAGCAATTATACAGAAGATACAAAACAAAATACCCACACTCACCTCAGAGTTGGAACATCTGAAACAGACTGCTGTTAATGGTATAACTATTCCTGTATGGATGCTTTGTCGTGGCTGGTATGAAGTGAAGAAAAACAAGAAACAACACCCATTCTCTGTATCTGTTATCATCCACTGTTAATAGATATAGAGAATAATTTGCTTTGCATATGGCCTCACATTGTTTTTGATTCTTGAGCCTAGAGCCTCACAGCATTTAAAATTTCTACAGATTAATAGAAGTGCTATATAATCAATGTACACTGATTACATAACAAGCAACTTTTATCAAATTCTTATTCTCAAAAATAAATTGACAATCATTTTGTAAGTAAAAATAGGTCCTTCAACTTCATGAGACACCAGTAAGAGAAAAGTCTGTGCAATTGTCCAGTACACCTCCCGCTAATACCACTACCACCATACCTCCACTGACTGCTAGTTCTTTTATCACCATTTGTGTCTAACTTCACACCGGCCATGATCAAGCAGCTGTACTGTACCTATTATATGATTAAACTAGTTACACCTGAATGTTAAATGATTACTGTGCACCTGACTGAGCAGACACCCCACCCCATGATTCTAGACATACCGGTTGATGTTGTTGGTGCAGTAAGTATTATACTGTCTTTTAACGAGGTAGAGCAACTGAGTTATGAAAACAACTTTTTTTGACAGGCAAAAAGTCTCGCAAGGAGCAAATGAAAGAACTGCAGGAAGGTCTGGATGATAAGCTGAATACGCTCCAGGAGCAGGAGAATGAGAAAGTGGAGCTGATGATGGAGTGGCTGAACCACCGGCTGCAGGAGGTCACCAGGTTCAATGACAGCTCCAGCGAACTGCTCACATTGAAGACTAGGGTCTTGGAGCTCAAATCTAAGTATGTTTATGTTTATCTAGCTGTTTATGGTTAAATCAACGTATCACACACATTTTAGGTTTTCACAATAAGTAAAAGGCATTAAGCTATGTCAAATGTTACCTAAATCAAAATTATGGTATTTCTAGTGCTAAAATTAAGATCCAGGTATCAATTGGCCTAAAAGAGGCTCATTGTACACTAATCTTAATTAACAGCCTGCTTACCATAGCAGATAGATATGACATGAAAGACCATGGGTTCAATCCAATATAGCCAAAAGACTTAGTTTCTGGTACCAAAAATACAAGACATTTTACTCAATGTGACGTCATTAGCCATAATCATATGCTTCTTAATGGTTCAATTCTTATTTTTTCAGGATTCTACATCTTCAAATTCTTCAAAACATTTTCACCGAAACCAATCAATCTATAAAGGCGTATAGTGAAGTACACAAAGACCTTAGAGACAGCATAAAAGAAACGGAGCAGAGAATAAAAAATTTCAGAGATATTATAGAAAGTGATTTCGACTGATATATCGTATTTTTATATAAATGTTTAGGATCTAAGTATTTTACGAATAATGAAATTATATGCGTTTATGGCAGGGACATGACCTGGAATATGAATATACAATAGTTGCTGTGAGGATACTAGTTATCTATAGAGGATACAGAAGTATTACACTCGCCAATGTGTAGTAAAATGCTCAGTCGCACTCTCGATATAGAAGATTGTTTTCGGCCAAAAAAAATATGGACCCTATTTACATGATTAGTTAATTCGCTAGGTTTATGTCATCTGTGGGTACCTATGTGTTCAGTTATGAGTTATGACAAAGTTTTCGGCATTACCTTCATGGGGAAAATGGAAACCAAAGCAAGTATTGTCACTGGCAGTGTTACTTAGATCCTTAGGAGTAAGGATTTTCGAACAAGGCAATATGCATCCTATTAACATGGACGTTAAATAGCCTGTGTGTTATTACGGGCGAACTGTAAATATATGTATAATTCCATTGTATTAAATTTAAAAATAAAAGAATGCCTTTTTATACAAAACGTATTTATTATTTTATATACTAGCAACACTTCAAATAGGTATATGAAATTGAAAAAAAACTATAAAATTGTATACCTACCTACAACAGTAGGAATATGAAGTACATACTATATAGGCACAGGAATGATGCAAATTCTGCCTTGCTTCTAATAGTCATGCGGGGGCAAATAAGAGAAAGATATTACGAATTGATAGGAAAGATGCATTAGACCGTGATTTGCGATTCGCTCTAGTGGGTTCGATTCCAGCGCACTAAGTTATAAAAGTGTCTACGTTCACGTAATAATAATAAGATCTTTTTAGGCATAATATGTCTGATTTTAGATTTTGATGTCTGAAAATGATTTTAGTGCCCTTGGAAACTATTTCAACGGAATTCCGGAACTATGGAATAAAAATTTTTGTCCCTTTAAACAATTGATTTGTTTTATGAAAAAGTGGAACGAATATGGTCTAAACATCTAAACTGGAAAGTCATTGATAAAAAAAACGATAGAAGAAATTTTATTATAGAGCATACTATACAAGTATGAGGTAGATACCTATCTATACTTATCATGAAATATTGCGAATAATTTATCTCATTCAAGATTAATCTTATACCTACGAATTACGATATATAGTGGCTCAGTGTAGTTAGAGGGGAAATAATCTGGAGTCCAAACATCACGATTCCCTAAATCTATCTTTTTTTTCTAAGGCCTATAGCGATATCACTATTCTTCCGATGGGAATTTAAGTTGCATTTAGGACATCCAGAACATCAGAACAGTAATAAAATCATGCTTTATTTTGTTATTGTACGAATGAAAGCAATAAATTCTGTCAAATTGTCAGCAATATATTGCGCAAGAACTAACTGCGTACGGCCTAGCTATACTTCAATAGGTCTACCTAGGTACTATCTAGGTAAGTACCTACACGTGCAATTTATCGAAAGTCCTACAAGCTTAATTTGCTGAAGTCAAGGTACTACTTATGATTGTTTTAAACATGGTAAAAATTTCTTACTAAAGATAATTTCTGCAAGTTTTCTTACTATCCTATCCGCTTATCACTACGCTCTGTAGCTTTCAATTCCGTGAACCATATCGACTCCAAAGGAAACAAAAACAATGAACCCTTGAAAACGGATAAAAAAATCGCGTGGGTAGTTCCTCCAATGTATTGAATTTGCAATCTCCAATTGACAATGATTCACAATAATCAGTCCCAATGTAGTTTATTTAGTTGTGGCTGTGAACGCATGGCGCGCAGACGTGACACAGTTTTATTTTCGGTGACAAAGATAGGGAGTTGCGTGCGCGATGATTGATACACTACGTAAAGTTTTTAGGTACGTATTATTCATTTTATAAATTACTATATAACTACTATGTATTTCTATTAATCGATTGCAAAAACTTATAAAGCGCCTGAGCTGTAACAATTGAAGTTTGTGATAAATTCACCCCCTAACATAAGGGTCGAGTTACGATATTTTTACCCAATATGTGGACTATTTACACTTCTCTGCTACTTAGTACAAAGCCGTAAGCATATATTATGTTACAATATATAACCAAACATATTTTAAGGTCACCGTGATAAGGTGCTGTAAATATATTTATCAATGCAGTGGTTATTAGAAATATCCAATTAATTTGCTTCCATACTTTCCATCCGATCCGCAGAAATATGTTTACAAGGAGTTAGTCTTGATAATAAATTGCTGTTTGTAATGATAACTACATTTTTGTGTAGGATGGTGGTCTTGCCGTGAATTGATAAGGCGATTATGGCATTAACAAAAAATATTGTATTCCAGTCGGATATGAAGTGTGAAATCGTTTATAATATTTTTTGATGTATAATGTTTTTATTGCATTAATTTATTATTATGGCAGACATGTATGCTCATGAAAAATGTGTTTACTGTATTAATTTATTATTAGGGTACCCCGTAGTTTTTTATACGTCAAGACATAAAGAGCATCTGAGAATATCAACTCTAAAACCCATTGAATTACCAAACTTCTGCTCAATGAACCTTGTATAGTGATATATCTTGGCATAATCGGTAGGATTATTAGTATCAGTGATAAAATAATGCATCAAGTCGTGCATATACCTTAAATTGTTTCTATAACCTAGTTAACGCCAACATTTAAGCTATAGGTTCAATATTTACAATATTATTTGTCAACGCTCCGACGGCGATGTTTGAACAGCTTTTTCGATATAATTAGCGTGACTTCTCGAATTCTCTGGGCCCTATAGTGTTGTGTCGCTGTATGGGAAATTTGTGTTAGATGTTAATTGCTCCCACGTGTTGCGTCTTATAAATTAAATGTGCTCTTAACTTTAATTGTTGTAATATAAGAATGTAATTTCGTCTATGTATAAAGTTGAAGGTTTGTTTGTTTGAACGCGCTAACCTCAGGAGCTACTGCTTCAAATTGACAAATTCTTTAACTGTTGGATAGCCCATTTATCGGCTATATAACCTCACGCTATGACTAAACGGGACGGGGCATCAATGAAAAAAATAACTGGGAAAATTTATACTTTTCAGAGCTTCCGTGGCGTGTGCTGCGTAAACGGTTAAAGTTTCGCAATAATAATATATGACAGAATTATTACTCTTAAATAGTTCTATAGAATATACTATAATAAACTCCTCGCCGAATGTGTGCCTGTCTGTACGCGATAAACTCAAAAACTACCCAACGGATTTCGACGAAATTTGGTATCTAGTTTAAAACCTTAGGAAGGACATAGGCCATTTTATATCCCTTATATAAACTTTTAACCCGGGCGGAACCGCGCGCAAAAACTAGGTAGGAATAAAATTAATAATCGGTTATTAATCTGCTAATACGCTCCTTCTCATGTTACTATTAACATGTAGAATATAAAGTTTACTATGAATTATTTTATAAATTTATAATATTATAAAATTATTAAATCATATATTTCTAAATCGGAAGATATGATATAATATTTGTCCCTCGCCCTGTATGAACGAACCAGGGACTTCGCCATTCGTAGTTGGCTAATCGCTCAGTACGTTACGGCTTTTGTTCATTAATCATAATCAAGCTATGCAGGGCCCGATGTAAAGGGGGACCAGCCGGCCAAATGCCCAGAACGGTAAAATAGGGGGCACCGGGCGGTTTCAAGGTTCTTAACCCGTTAATGGGTTGCCCCCAGGATAGTGACTTAATTCAAGGCCTAGCGCCTAAACCTGTTTACCCGAAAGTACGATGTATGAGCTGGCCCTTGTCAGGCTAACAAACGTATGTCATTAATAACACTTATTGTGTGAATGTAAAGGGCATGGTTAAATAGCTAGATCGGGCCCTAAAGCTATGAACATCTTTAAGTAAAGGATAATACGGATATCCGGTAGTATAGCGACTACCATACACAAGGTTTTGAAACCCGCCATAGTGTCCCACGTAAGTGTCGCGTTCCGGAATCAGCCTGTGTATATCCGATTCCAACAGGCCGGCATAATTGTGTCGACTGTCGAGGGGTAATCATCTCTCGTCAGGTGCAGTGAAGTCACTTTTCCGTGCACGTATGAAAAAATACGTAATTATATATCAAAGACTATTAGTATTCTAAGAAAATTGAATAAACAATTATGTGGAGACTGTAGAGAGATCAAATTATTTTCAACCTTCGTCCCCTAGTTGGTACTTGGTAATAACTAAGGAGTAATAAAATACGTAGCTACTTGAATAATAAATTGCTTATGTAGGTAAGAGGCCATTCCGACCTACCTATTGTTTACCATAACAATTGCGTTTAATAAGGATATGATCAGATGAAAAAAAGGGAACTCATTGTCTAGATATTTCTTGATATAGAAATCGTTTTATACTCAACTTGCGTATTGACTATTAATTGAAATAAAATAATAATATTTAGCGCATAAAGAGCATAACAGCATACTAAAAATAAGGAAAGTTCCACGAAGATAATGCATGTAATTCCATAAAGACAAGTTTAACTTTATAGGACATACTTGTAACACATGTAAGTATTTTTTATTTATTATAATAGATACAATTGATAAGATTCATGAATCATCAATAAATATTTCAATACAATCTTGTTCACAAGTAAGATTAACTTTGTTGAACCATTTTGTTATATTTAGGATAGATCCTTACGAATACGTATCTTAACGTATAATACGAATATGTAATAATACTCAAGGTAAATTATTATTATTAAGAACTGCTTACCATTTTAGAAGAAATAAAAGAGAATAATTCATTTTAAAATAGTTTAATGGCACAGAATACTCAGTAAAATAGAAACGCAGTGCGAAATAATGTTGAATATTTATAGGTATGGCAAAAACATCTGCAGAAATTATCATTTTATCAAATAATTTAACGGAAAGAATAGATAATGCACTTAAATTGAATGTTATTTAACAAATGAAGATCAGTTAATATACCAGGAAAATTACGACTTATTGGAAACTTATCTTTTTTTCAAAATAATATAAAACTTTAAGGAAAATACTTTTCATAACTGTAAAATAACGATCATAATATTTGGATGTGTTCCACTGCTATTTCAATAATAATGATAAGCTGCTCTCGTGTGACTCGTGTTTACAAGTATTAATTATTTTACTACATTGTTTTGAAGATAAATATATTGCAAACAAACATAGTACCAATTATGTCAATACCTACATCCATTTCCGCAAATTAAACACAAGTTTTGGCTTTACGGTGGACCAGGCAGGGTGGTCGCCCGGGGCTTCAGGATCTAGAGAGGGTGCCAAAGTCTTTAGAGGGGCATCACAGGCATACACTTGGGAACTAATAAGAGAACGGCGGAAAAGGGGCGCAAAAAAATTTAAAAAAATCACTGAGATAGCTACGCCCGGCTCCAGTAAAAGCGGTAAAACAAACATAATAATTTAGACAAAAGGAATAAATAATTTTGATTATTACTACCAATGAAGAAAATGAACTACCAATAAAAACGATGGATTGAATCAAATTACAATTCCAGTCTACTAAAGGCTATGTCCACGCTAAGCCTTAATTGATATAGGTACAGTCTTGTTTAAGCGTTAAGAGGTGCTTAAGAATTGCTTAAATAGCTGTCAAAAATATCACCGATTCCTAGTTTCAACCTTATTAAGAGGCAAGATGGCGGATTTTGACTTTCACTTGATCGAGTAAATTTGTGTTTTGACTAAACATAGCTTTGCGAATTTTTTATAAGACTGATAATGGTCAAATGTGTCTACGTTGCCACTACTAAAAAGTATAAACTTCATAGTTAACTAATATTGTATTTAATCCTAAGGAGTTGTGAAAGATGTCCCAAATAATATAAATAATGTATTCGATAAGATAACGCTTATACTTTCTTGACTGATAAAGTTCAGTAACCATGATAGCGTATGTTTGAAAGGTTTTTATAACGACTCGATTTTTATGGCAATATTTTATATTAAGTTTTATTTGTTATGATTTTCCAAATGATGATTAATGTGGCAACGACATTTGAACTCCGTTCCACCTCACGTTCCTCATGACTCAATGAAAATAATAATACTATTATACTTAGTAACGAAATACGTGTAGATGCAAAGGTTAGCGGAAAACAAAAGGTATCTATATAATGAAATGTATTATTTTTATCTCTGAATCTAGTTCTTTGTAATAGTATGAGATCATACGCATAAAGAGAATTATAAAGGAACAGTAGCTTATCATTCTCACAAAAGGTAGTGAAGTATTATGACAGAGATACCTTAGTACTTAGTAGGTATTTTCATTAATTTAATAAAATAATTGATAATTTAGATAAGATATTATGTATCGGTGGAGAAGGGTCCATATTACCTGATTCGTACCTTCTTCCCTTTCGTCATTTATGTGAAATCTAATTATCATTAAAACGATTTGCGGACTGCATTTATGAATAACATTTATAAATAACATTATAATATGTTCTCTTTGGAAAAATCTCACCCGTTACTGCTGTTATTTATACATACTTTTAAATGTAGTTAAAGAACCTTAGTATATTTTAAAATGAATTACAACAATTTCATTTCAGCTGCTAAACCATGAAAGAAAGGAAACAACTAGTAATTCTACCTCCTGGGTATTAAACTTTTTATCGATTTAAAAATTAGACCAAGACTCTATAGTAAACGGAAAAAGAATTCCAAATTTTCAACCTATAAGACCAAAAATAGTTCCCATTTTCAATGATAGTATATGTCTGGTCTTATGAGTTGTGTTTAACACTCCAGCCCAAACTGAATGGGTACCTAATAATAATTTAATTTAATTGGTTATGAATTACCTATTAATTCATATTATGTGCTTTAAGGATATTCAGATACATCTGGACTTTCCTCCGTCTGGGTATTTTTATTAGTAACTGAGTTGCTCCTTTTCTAAGGAAGGTAAATACATATACTAAACCCAAATTCTGCATTTATAGGTTATGCACCTTCCTTTTAGCATAGCAATATCTATCGTGTAAATAGTTAACTGTATAACTTCGTCAGCCTTTACAAAATGTACAGATTTCATATACCTGCATAGCGGTTTTAACAATTTTTTGTTTTGGGTTGACAAATAAAGTGGAAAAATATTTTTTTCTCATTTATTTAGTGAAGTACTTGAATAATTCCTATAAGGACGAACAGTTGTGGAATGTTTTTATTTTCTCGACATATCCTGGAGCAAAAATTATTACAAAGAAATTTGCACGCTTATCTAACAGTTCTCAATATTATTATCAATGTCGAAAATATATAATATATGTCTATGAAACCGTAGATAATAAATGGAAATGATGATTCCAGTGGGCCAAAGCCATATTCTTATTAGAATTGGAGCCTTGTCGTGGCACAAATAGGTAGTCAAAACCAAAGGATAGTCGATCAATAGTTTTATGAAATTTTATAGGAAATAAAGGACACTAAATATTTCCTTAATAAAAATAGGTAATAATCAATATTTTCAAGTGTATCCACAATATGCCTTGCCGGCTTCCATGACATTGACCGCCATTGCGTCAGGGCCGACGGCTTGTCTCAATCATGATACGAGCGGCGAACGTACCGCGCAGTGGCTGCGTGCAATAAATTGAATAAACAAATATACTGAAATTAAATTGGTTATAAAACGATCTATTGATTACGTTTGACAGTTAATCCGTGAAATTAATGAAGACTTGTGAGTTGTGACAAGCCAAGAAAATTAAATAGGCGTTATGTTACCACGGTAATTAATGTATTTTTGTCTATTTCATGTAGTATCTTCATATCAATAACGAACCGATTAGTCTTAGTTGCTTCGCACATGTTATGTTTATATTTAACAGGTTTTTTTTCTTTATTTTCAGTAAAATATCAGATTTGCTGGGTGTAGAATGGGCGCCGCTCGACATCCCGATGTCGCGGCGTCTGCAGACCCTGGGCGCCACCGCCTGGATATGCTTGGCGCTGTTCGGAGAAGCTCTCGCTATTTACTTGTTCATTAAGCTGGTGTATTCGGATTACTGGTGGCTAGCTATCTTATACGGCTATTGGATGCTAAACGACATCGAGATTTGCAACAAAGGAGGCAGAACGTAAGTACGTTGCGTTTAATTAATAAATACAATGATCCTGCTATAGGTATCTAATTTACTTATTGCTGCCGAAGGCAAACCAGCTAACAGCCTACCTGATGATAAGTGGTCACCGTCTCGCATGGATGGCGGCAATGCTGGGGTTCAGCAAACCAATACCTACCTACCGTGAAAATTTCTTTCAATTAATTTTTTTATATCACTAAATATATTTAAAATACTTATTAATAAGTAGGTAGTCCAAATAGTATAATGCCGGGGATTTGTTGTGCCTGGAAGCCGTTTAGGTAGTGTGTACAATGACCTATATAAATTTGAGCATAGACATGTAATAAGCTAATAAATCTGGTATTGTACCAAATAAGTCGATCAAGTAAAATGATATGCATTTCCTCGTAATGTAATATTATGGTTTGTGGCTTATATCTCGTTAGATTAAATCCGTCTAGAATTAACTTACGAAAGTTGAAACATTAGAGAGAGCAATTTAATACATGTGTTTGTTTTGTTTGTAATGGACCTAACCCACCACTTAAAAATTCAATGATAAAATAAACTTTACCAATATTATATGCGTCGTTATGAATTGTGTATATAGGATCAAATACGGATTTCGCAACACACCTCACACATAAATAAAAAAATATTATAGACATGTGTGACCGTCGCGTCAGGCTGTTTGCAAGGTGAACTAGTATCTGAACATAGCGCTAACTGCACCGTATAGCACCATTTTTTTTTCATAAAATCGGAAGTAAACAAGCGGTCAACGACAACAATTATTTTAGTCAATACTTCGAGCCTTTTTACGGAGTCGATCTTACTGAAACTTAGAGGAAACCTAATAGCAAAATTTACATTTTCCCGGCATTCTAATACATAGAGGTACCCTGATTGGACACATCCAATTATTTAATTAATTGCACATATAACTTTCCACAACGCTATACCACTAAAAATATCTTAGGAGTTTTAGACCTATGCCCTGCTTTTACGCAGTTTAAATTATTATAATCTCAAACCAGAGATGATTTCATCGGTAATTGGTGCGCTCGAATATATCTCAGACAATAAAAACGAACTCGAAGCGCATTTAGCTTGACCTATTTAGTTTGAAATGGCGGCAATTTTAAAATATTGTATTATGAATATATCACCAGGTTTGTGGTAATATATTTAAAAAAGGTGGTTGGTGGGTGGTCCGTGGTTATTATTATCGTTATATTAAAATTACATGTCTACTATAATAGGGAGGCAAAAACTAATTAAACATATATTTTTTGTACTATTTTCACACGTTACACCATTTTATTTACATGTAATATAATATAATAGTGTATCTCTAATTTCCTTTTTTACGGTGTACATGGGATCTACAATTTATACTTTGTCAATATTTGATCCGTTAGAACCACATTAATAAAGTGTTGGCTTCCTTTTGGCAACGATTTACTCTTTGCCCCTAGTTTTAATCCTCCAATGCTTACGTTTCAGATTTGAATTTGCCCGCAACTGGTCGTGGTGGCGTTACTTCTGCGACTACTTCCCTATCACACTCGTCAAGACTGCCGATCTGGATCCATCGAAGAACTATCTCTTCGCGTGCTATCCACACGGAATCTTCTCTTCAGGAGCATACGGTTCTTTCGCCACCAACGGCGCAAACTTCCCCAAACTATTCCCTGGAATGTCTGCCCATCTCATAGTTCTTGGTGGGCATTTCCTAGTACCATTTTTCAGAGACCTTATATTAGCTTTAGGATTATGCTCATCTTCTCAAGAAAGTATACTGTATTTACTAGATCCAAAGAGGTATCAGGGTAACTGTGTAGCGATAATGGTGGGTGGAGCTGCTGAGGCCCTCGACTCGCACCCGGGGAAGTACAAAATAATCTTGAGTAGAAGGAAGGGGTTCATCCGTGTCGCTATGAAGTCTGGGTATGTTGATTGTTACTCATATTTATTTATTTTTACTTTTTGTTGTAATTTTAAATAATAAGCAGATACTATTATGTATCTTATGTTACATTGACATATCTTTTTCGCCTCTTTCACGTTTATAAGTCTAAAAAAATATAATTCACTAATAATTTATGCAATTTAATTAATGTTAGTGATATACAAATTATCGTCATAGTAATTTTCATCCTGGCATGGCAGGCTAGTTCTAATGTAATGTTTACCAACGAGAAACGTGGCGTCTCACAACTGTAAAGAACATGACGACTTAACTTTATGAAAGTACACTCGCTAAATCTAGTTGTTACTTAACAAAGCGTAGAGGAGTTCCTAAACATGATATTATACCGAGAACTTAAACTGATATTCCAATTCATAATTTCCAGGGCATCGTTGGTACCGGTATTTTCGTTTGGCGAAACCGACGTGTTCCGTCCAATCGACAACCCTGAGAACGGTATCCTCAGGAGGATACAGGAGAAGGTTCGAGTCTGGACGGGCATATCTCCCATGTTTCCTCTGGGAAGGGGTGTCTTCCAGTATTCCTTTGGAGTTGTGCCTATAAGAACACCTGTAACCACTGTCGGTGAGTATGAAAAAAAATATTAGAGTAGATTTAGAAGAATGAATTATCTAAGCTACGATGCTCGGTAGAAAAAAAAATTACCTAAGAAAATAGGATGCTGTGAAAGCTCTTTTTTAACATGAATATGCAGAAACAACTTTTAATTTTAATACATCAGATCAAAAATGCAGGTATGAGGTATCAGTACCTACTTATGGTTAAAAAAATTCAAATCAAACCAAAGAAAAAGTCACTTTAGATAACATACTACTTATTCGAAGTTATTGTAAAATCAATAGAGTTGTTAATTGACTTCGTATTCTGGTCGCAATTCATCGAATCATATATTTGCAAAGAACGGACGTGCAAGCAATGTTTAAGGTATAGAATACAATCGTCTCTCTGTCTGATAACATATTTTTTTAGTAACATTTATTTCCATATGACCTTATAACCATATTCAATGGATGTACATTTGTAGCTTAATAAAGACAGATTTAAATTAAAAGACCTTTAGCTTCTCGAACGAAATGCGACTACAGAAAAAATACAATGTACGTGCGATATGTACGAAATTGCTTAAATATTAGGAATGAAATAATGCTTAATTATTACAATTCCCAATTTTAATGTAAAAGGTTTCATGAATAAAAATAAAGGTTTTTTAATAGATTTTTAAGAGGGTTAATCAAGTATCTCCCTGATTGCTCTAAAATTTTCACACCCATGGCATAGATTCCGTAAAATCTGTATTATCATTTAAAATATGACAATAAGTAACCATAGACATTTAATTTGAGTTTTGATTAGTGCAAGAAATGAAAAATATTATCTCAGCTGAGCACTACACATACTACACATACTATTTCCTAATTCAGTCTAACACTATATTATCTTCTACTTTAAACAATAGTACTATACGATATATTTTAATTATTTCAGTTGGAGAACCTATGGAAGTTAAAAAGAACTTAGAACCTACAAGCGAAGAGATAGACGCGGTGCACGCGGAATTTTCAAAACGTCTCACTGAATTATTTGAGAGGGAAAAGTCCAAATATCTTAAAAATCATGAAGGAATACATCTAGTCATTACATAAAACTAATTCACAGATCTAGAAATAGCATAGATGTTTCTAGAACTACATGTACATTGTCAAATTGTCGACCATTTTGGATTAGGGGCTCAATTTTCGATTGATAGACGTTTACAGTAAATGACTCTCATTTTAACAAGTTCCCTTTAAATATTATATCAAAATTATAAAGTTATGTGTTAAAATTTATCCGGTGTTAAATAAATCTGTCGTAATAATTAATATTTTTAACATTAATAATTCTATTGTGTTCAATTGTGCCTTATATAGTACTGTAGGTTATTATATTGTATAAGTAATACATGGCGAGAGCGTAAGTAGTAAACTTATTATTCAGTAAATCTTCTTGGCCTAAATTTGGACCCACCGAGGCTAAATAATATACGCTATCCCAGATAAAACTCTTAATGAGGATATATATTTTTTTTAATAAATTACGTGCTTTCGACTATGTAATATATAAAACAAGGCCATACCACAGAAGATAAACCTCTTTAATATATAATAAAATATACGTAAAATGCTTCTTTGTGCTGGAATAAAAACTACTTTTATGTGGGTAATTGCAATTTTTTGCAATGAATAAATCTTACTTATTTTCACTAAAACGTAATGTAATTTACTTCGTTATATGATTTTCATGCTTATTATAGAGACTGATTGTTATAAAATTATAGCAGCAATAAGATGTTACTTACTAAGTTATGTTTTTCGTAAAATAATGTTATTAAATAATGATTTTTCCCAAATACGTTTTTCAAATTATTTTTCGTATAAGTTTGTATGAAAATTTTTCTAGGAAGTAAAAGAACAAACTCCTTAGTTTTACCATTTTTTATTTATTTTATTATATTTACATTTTATATACAACGTTAACATAAACGAATGCGCATGTCTTAGCCCACATGCCTCCTTGAGCATAATGTTTGTCAAAGTTGACAATTCATGAAAGATGTCACATTGGCTGCTGTCAGAATGGGACATAATCTAAAATTTAATCGGCTCTATTTTAGTTATCGGAAAATCAGTATAGAGATACAAAACATTGATCAAACAGAATGTCAACTTTCACGTATTCCCAACTTTATGCTTCCTTTGATGCTTTGTAAAGGTATTATTATATTTATACACAATAATATTATACAACACGAGCGGGAATGATACAGAATATTTCGGGCATGGTACTACGTTAGTGTAAGACCTGAGTGCCCGCTCTAGAAGAGCGTGTGGTAAAGCGGAACGTGCAGCACGACTATTGACCCAGTCACGTTTTCATGGAGGCAGCTGAATCCCACTTATTTAAGGTAAGACTCAAACTCCATTCTTGTCAATTGAGATATTCGGTGCACGCTTCCCGCAGAATGAGCTTTCACTCAGGAGTTACACCTCTTACGAGTTACAAAACAGAATAACAAGGGGACATTTATTAGCTCTTAAATTAGAATCTAACCATTTCAAACGACGGAATAACGTAGTAACACGCGGGCGTCAGTCCTCCCGCACATTGGACAGTCACTCGAAAAAAGAGCTCAAGAGCAAAATCACTAAAAATACATTTATATCGCTCGTATATTTCTATACCAATTTACGACACTAAAACATGTGTTATAATAAAACTTTACGATCAAAATAAACTAGAACATCCACAAATCCGTAACGAATCAACTGTCCACTATTGAAAGCGAGGAGCATTATGAAATTACTCGTGAGCTCGCAAAATAAAAACGCAAACTTAACGAAGGCCGAACGAAACCTAAATGGCTATATAGAAGAAAATGTCGGTGTGATTATCGATTCTCATGTTACTGGATAAACTGGGAACAGTACGTCTCACACTAAATCATACTGCGTTCTACCGAAATTACAGTCTTAAAGAGGGCAACGTGAAAATGCCTTAACAAATTACACGAATGTCATTAGTAACACAAGAGAAATTTATCAAAGAATTACAAAATCTAGAAAGTTCCTAGTTGTTAATCCAGTTTCTCGTAAGATATACGATTATGTACCTCTTAATCTCTATCATTGTAAGTTTGATCCCAAGAACGTGTAACGTCTAAGATAATCCGTGATCGTCTTTGAGTTTTTGGATTTTCACGGACTAATTATTGTCAAAATCGGTGTAATAGCAGAGTTGCCACATCGTAGCGAAGTATAGTATAGTATATAATAAAAGTTATTTTAGAAGACCTAATAGTTCTATGCGAGGACCAGCCTCTTCAAAATATAAAAGATGAACAGACGTTTAACTGAAATCTTTCGCAAAACAAAAATAATTGGACTTGAAAGATTGGACAAATTAAATAAATTCTATTTTGATTTGGCAACTCCGCCATTATTGTAAAGCCACAAGGCCCAAGGCCGATAAGTCACAACAATGTTGAATATGAGTGCGTGGTGCCTCACGCCTGCTTGGGATGCTGAGCAGGAGCAGGCGGCGCGGGCTTGAAGCACTGTAGTAAGAATGCAGTGTACATTATGAACGCTATCGATAAAGCTATCAAAGCGTACATAAAAATGTTCAGCTCTGGCTGTCTGAATCTGTTTTTGCGCAGCCATTCTAGTACTTCCTCTTCTGACATCAGGTCGCCTAGAAATAATAAAAAACCTCAATGTAATTGTCATGGCATATAAAGCTGATGATTATTGGCTAGCTTTTACAGACTTGAGGCTAATAGGGGACCGGACAGGTATTACCAAAACATCTGAAATTCAGTTTAAAGTAAAGTTTGTAATATTAAAAATATTATCTCATATTTGTTTTTGTAAAAGAGTTGTGATTTGTATTTTTAAAACAATAAATAAAATACAATAATTATAGTATTTTTAGTCTATTCTTTACGGCAAATGAAACACCAATCACGGCGCATGACGTCACACGTGGGTAAAATGTAAACAAACAGACGTCATCTGGATGTCATACCGCGTTGTGTTATTTTAATGCTTTAAATGTGTTTTTTGTCACAGAACTGCTCTAATAATTAATATTAATTTATACGGGACGTTGTTACTATCTTCCAGCTTAACGTTTACAGATTGTTTAATCGTTAATCATAATGGACCGCAAAAAATATCGTTGGTGTGTCGTACCTGAATGTAATAATACTTCTATATCTTTACCAAACAAATTATTTATAGATGTACCACGAAAAACAGATATACGAGTAAAGTGGTTGCAGTTAGCAAGACGAACCTACGACGGAATGTCTGCAGACTCACCGATTTAGTTCTGTGAGGATCACTTTGATGTAAGTAAATAAAAAAATAGTGTTTCGGTTTAAAATAAATCGATGAATATTTCAATTAATTAAATCATTTGTACACCCAGGGAGGTTATGGTTATGAGATGTATTTATTTATGTTTTAGCTGCCACATGATATGGAATAGAATATTTATTTATATAGAATTCTGGTTGTTACACAGTAACCTGAGATTGCCTGAGATTAACACGGTCTATGCAGTGTTGCCAGATCATAATTTCTCTTTACCCCAGGATTATTTGGAATTTAAAATTTTACCCTTAAACCAATCATAAATAATTCGGTACTTTTTTTCTATATCCTTATCTATGCAGACGCCACTTCTTTCTTCACTTCCACTTCAATAATTATTAATTTAATTATCTCATTTTATTAGGAACAACTAGCTGTACACGAAAATTGTATTGAATAAAAAATTATAATTGTTTCATGGCCTACAATTTTTGTAGGAAACATCTTTGTCTAAGCTCAATATTTATTACAATACCGTGAAACAATAGCTTTAATACTTTAACTCGTAGAATTACCCCAAAAATTACCATAAAAAATACCCTGCTGATTCAGTTTTACCCTAAATCTAGGGTAAATAACCCTAATCTGGCATTATTGAATCACTGTTCAAATGACAAGACTTGTCAAGTTGCTTTATCCACGTATGACGTCACACGAGACGAAATGACATAATGTAGCGTTTGCGCGGGAATTATAGCTATTTAACATTTAGGCATGGTTTTATGTCCTTTTTAAGCTTTATTTGTGCAAAATACTATTTTTCTTGGCTATTTATATCCACAATGATCAATTTAAAACACCTTCTGAAAATTTGTCCGGTCCCCTATTTCTAACGCCAACCTTTATAGGCGACCTATGTAGGCAATATTTTCAAATGATTTACTCTGGCAATATACATTATTTAATATGACAGGTAGTAAAAAAGCAAGCTTGATGATAGTTTATACCATAAAGAACGAACAAAGTACATTAATAATGCCTTAACAAATAACCAGAAATACACATACCTCGGTATATGCTTGGGAATCGTTTCCTGAAATAGACGATAGCCGGTAGACGGGTGACGCCCCATTTGCGAGCATAGCGCGGGTCCTGCATCTTCACGAATGTGATGTCTAGGTTGTCAGTCTCACTATCAATGTTCTCGAGTTTGTCCAGAACTGCTCGACTCTCAGAGGACTTTTCATCTAAAACATAATTACATTGTAATTAATTTCATTTGTACGTTTTGTATGCGCTTGTAACACTACAAGAGAAGGCACAGCATAGAAACGATAATGATGTGGTTAAGTCTAGCTGTATTAAATTTTTGATACTCACAGAAGTAAACAGCCAGGAATTCATTCTCTTCCAACAGTTTATCCAACATCTTCCTATTCACTTCCTCAATCTCGTTTTTAATTTCAAAAACATCCTGAGAAGTGAGCCATTGCAGTACTCTGTCCACTTGATGCAAATCTCCATCATAAAGCATGGGCACTTGCTTCCTGAAATATACCAGAGATGGTATGTGGACGATGTTGTACGTGGCAGCGGCTTCAGGACTCGCGATCTTTACGAAATCTATACCATATTGATCTACTTCTCCATCAATCTGTTCCAGTGCTTCAAGTATTTCCGTGCATTCTGGACAATCTTCATCGTCATCTGAGAACATTGGTAAATTGTAAACGATATTCTTTATAGTAACTTAATACTATAACTTTCGTTATAGTAAACATACTTACAAAAGAAAACAACAAGCAAATGTGATTCGTAGAGAAGTCTCTCTAACATTCTTTCGTTGACTGATTCAATCTCATCAGCCAGCTCCCTGTTATCATCATCAACAAGCCATTCCAAAATGGATTCTTCATTTTGCAGGTCTCCCTCAAAAAGAAGTGGATTACCGTTCCTAAAAAGACGATTTATTTTTGACATTGAAATGCATTTATGAAAGTATGACGCCCCTTATCTAAAATACTATACCTGAAGTAAACCATAGCTGGGAAGGTCTTGATAGAATATCTCTTAGCCAGTTGGGGGTCTTGAATCTTTACCATGTGGATGCCGTATACATCGCACTCATCGTCAATGCTTTCCAATCCCTCAAGGATATGGTCGCAGATGTGACAATTTAATTTATCTACAAAAAATTATGTTTTAATACACACAAAATATTTTAATGAAGTAAGTTTATTTTTATATTGAAATCTCACAGAAATACACGGCCAAGTACTGCGTTTCCTCTACCATCTTCTCAAGCATAACTCTGGTGATAAGTTCAATTCGATCTTCAGTTTTCTGCGTTATCAACCATTGCAGCACTTCTTCTTCCTCAGCTAATAAGCCTTCGTATACATTTGGCACATTATGTTCGAAGTAAACGAGTACAGGGAAGTCAGTGACACCATAAGATTCAGCGATAGAGTAATCTTGAGTCTTTACGAATTTGATTCCGTGCCTGTCGCAATCATCGTCAATGTTCTCAAGCTCCTCCAAGATTCCGGCACATTGATCGCAGTCGGGACCATCTGGAATTTCCATATCTGTTGCCAATTATGGTGTTTTCACGATTTGTGAGTAAGTACTAATAAAGGATAAAACTGTTGAGGTTCAACCGTGTTTTCAGGAGGTCCTAAGTGCGTACTAACCTTGCAATCTACGTTACGAACATTCATATAAATCTACTAGAGTAATTGGTACAAAATAAATGCAGACATACACAAACATTTATTCCTAGACATAAGTAAAATTAGAAAAGTGCCTAAACAGAACATGCAACATGCAACAGAAGGATCATCTAAGTCTATGGGACGTGTCGTTAGGAAACAATTTATTGGTTTTTCTAAGGGATGAATGTACCCTCTTGCTCCAGTCCCTCTTCGTCGTCTTCCCTTTCTTTTTTTCTCATCTTTTTCATTGCTTTCGAATTGCAAATTTCGCATAACGTTTTGTTCCCTAATAAAAAGCAGTTAGGTTTATTATAATGCAGAAGAAAAACATCTTATTACCTTTATGCAAACAAAAAGTTACTGGTGGTAAAAACACCAACAACTTTAACACCAAGAAATATATTAGAGTATATACAGTAGAAAAGTTGGAAATTTAATTGCAGCTGCGTTAGTGTGTCATGTCTGTGCAGTGTAGAGGTGTACAGCGACAGTGCTTGCTTCAACTTACAGAAGTAAACTGCGAGTGAACTTGACTCTTGTATGAGATCTAACAAGTCTTGTCCCTCCAGTGCTTCTATTATATCCCCTGCTGGATTCTTCTGAGTCAGCAACCAACTCAATAGTTGCTGTTCGTCATACAAATCACCTACAAAAAAGCAAGGTAAGAATACATAGAATTATTACATTGTAGTTATAAATAGCTTTATGTTACAGTGTATTTTGTAACTGATTTATCAACTTACCTGCATATATGACTGGATCTTTAGAGCCCAATTTGAAAAACAAAACAGCAGGTAGAGCGAAAACTCCATATTCCTTCGCCATTTGCCTATCATCAATCTTCACGAAATTAATTCCAGCAGAATCGGCATCATCATCAATGTGTTCGATTTCAGCAAGCACTCTGGGACACTGTTTGCAGTCATTACTGTCTAAAACATGTGATATGTGAAATACAATTTGATTTATAGTAACCAGCAAAAAAATTACAATACCAACATCTAGGTTTCATTTTCAAAGCTTGAAAGATCAGTTAGTATATCTAACAAAAAAAAATTATTAACGTGTAAACACAAACTCACAAAAGAAGACAGCAACGTAATCCGATGTCTGTCTTATCTTCTGAAACATTTTTCTGTTAACTTTTTCAATATGATCTGTGAGCTCCATGTTTTCAGGGTTAGTCAGCCAGTCCAATATTTCTTCCTCATCGTCAATATCCCCATCATAGTTGATGTATTTAGTTTTCCTAAAGTATGTAATGCCCGGCGGATTACGGAATCCGTACTTCTTGGCCATAAGTCTATCGCTGCATTTAGCTATTTTTATACCGTACTCCGCTGCTTCGTCGTCTATCAACTCCACGTGTCGCAGAATTCTGGGGCTTTCTGGATCTTCTTCTTTATCTAGAATACATTAGCGTGTTAGTAAAATGATATTGCGCATAAATTAAAAAGACACATTTCCGATTTTTAAAGTACTTACAAAATATAACAGCCAAGAATTCCTTTGATTCAATGTATTTGAATAACTTGTCTCTATCTATTTCCTCTATGCTCTCGTCTTCTTTTTGCTTTACCATCCAATCCAGTACTTCAGACTCATCCAATAGATCTCCTAAAATGTTTCCACATTTTACTTCATGCTGAAATCCCTAATAACTAACATTTTATTAAGAAACCACATCCATTTCATTTTGGAAACTCACCGGCATACATCCAATAAAGGGCATGCGTGGATAACTACTGCTATACCATGCTGACATCATTCGTGTGTGAAATGAGTAATGACATATTGTTTTAATAGAAAACTGTATTTATTAACAAAAAAAAGTTGTTCCAGCGCCGACTCAACAATTCAACGTTTCAACAAATAAATAAGATTAAACATTCATGCGAATTTTCGGCCAAACAATACAACTTACATATCGACATAAAATCGCCACACAACGCCAGCACTGTTCGACCGGTCCGCTGCACAAGCTCTCCACCAACATGGTACATGAATGAACTGCTATAAGCCGTATTAACAAACCAGACCGTTGGCAGAGTTCGTGTGCAGCCGACCAATAAAATAAATTATAAAAGAAGTAATAGATAATTGAAAAGGTTTATTGCACTGATATCCGGCACTGAGCTTGTGAAGAAGTCGTGTCATTAGTTATGTAGATACAAAATAGTACATACTATATTTTTAAATTCTATAAATAAACGTAATATTTTATCAAATGTATTATTACAAAATAATGAGATTCCATGAAGACTAGAAAACTATAATATGAACATGAAATCCTTACAACAAATTATAAGTCTTTCAAGATGGCACGGCGAAATACAATTAAAAATGCCTTTGTGGTGTTACTGTTACGTCTCGTTTCTTTAACATAATTTCTAAATATTGGAATCAATTAACAATGAATATAACGATTTGTACACCAGCTCCTAACGTCACTATACGCTCCAATATTTAGTCTCCACGTGATCTTTAATTTATAACGTAAAGCGCAGTACTTTGAAAAGGACTTTTGATCGGGCTGTGCTCGCTTACTTAGCAACGCGGGCTTCTGTTACTGGTGACTGCGTGGCTTTGAGAGAAATATATTGTACGGGAGGTAGGGGGAGCCAGCGAGCACAGCCCGACCGCAACATGTCACAACATACAACCCTGTTAAGTGCTTGCAGGATCAAGGGACACGAGGTTATACAAAAGCTAGCAATGTTAATGCCATGACAAAGAGATGCATCGTTAGATCATACTAAATACTATAACAGAGGTGAGATAGATCTGCAAGGGAGATAACATTCGTGTCCACTTGATGCCGCGTGTGCACATCCCATTGCACTAGTACGTCGACATTAGTGCGTTTGATATTCTAACATAATTATTTACCACCACCAGATATTGTCAGACTCGAATAGACCACCTTTCTTTCCCTTAGACGGTTTATCCGGTTTGGCAAGGGCCTTGTTTTTGCCCTTGGTGGGTTTCTCGGGCTGTCGCGGCTTCTCCTTCTCTAGTTTCTTGTGCGGCACCTTGGTCGGCGTGGCTTTGGCTACTTTTGTCGGGCTCTGAACTTTAGTGGGACAGCACTGGTAGGGTTCATAAGTCATTTTTGGGACAGCCGGTTTCGCCCCCAATCCAATGTAGAAACAGCGATCGCCTGCAGTCAGTAAAAATCTTTGTTTACAACCCGTATATACGGTAATATTAAAACTGTTAACTGCAAGTTAATACTGTGCATTATTTATAATTTATGCGCCAGTTGTGAAGCGCAATTACATCTATATGTTTTGTTAGTAAGTATAAGAACTGAAAACGTTTAGATCGGAAGCGCGAATGACTGCAGGCGACAGCTACGAGTGCTAGGACCCATGCGGGTACCGATATTCGACCATGCAGATGTGACACTGGTGACTGGGGGCATCCCTCGTGCAGGAGCATCTCTCGGGGTCAACGCTACTTATTTACCTGTGAACATTCGTTTTATTCTACCAAAGAAACCACCATCTTGATCATCATCGTCGTCCTCATCATCGTCATCATCATCATCATCATCATCTTCATCATCGTCATCATCATCATCATCTTCATCATCGTCATCATCTTGTTCTCGATGACGAATGTTTTTAACTACCTTTGTTGTAGCCCCCGGTTTACTTTTTACATGCTTAATCCCAACTTTTTTATCATCATCATCGTCGTCTTCATCGTCGTCATCATCGTCATCCTCATCGTCATTGCCATCATCTTCATCATCATCATCATAATCATCATCATCATCATCGTCGTTATCATCATTGTTATCATCATCGTTATCATCTTCCTCATCATCATTGTTATCTTCATTTTCATCATCATCTTCGACATCTGCTTCATCATCGTCGTCGTCCCCGTAATTTTTCGCAGGAACCTTACTACTGCCGCGCTTAGTCGGAATTAAGACTTTTTGGGATCCCATGGATTTCCAGTCGGTAGACTTTACATTTTTAGGGACGTTTTTGTTGATAGGAACATTGCTTTTACTCCTTGAATGCCCCTTCAATTTATCACCATCTGCATTGGCCATCGACTTAACATTAGCTTTACTTTTATGTCGGTTGCTATCTTCACCTGCAGGCATTAGTAACTGTCATGCAAAATGACATAGCTCAAACATCCAGCATTTAACGCGTAAATATTGTTTTTGTCATACAAAAAGGAATCATAATTAAGAACGATGTCATGCACGTAATTTTTTGTAACTGAACATAATTTGAAAGATATTTTTAACCTTAGAAGACATAAAATTAAAAACGTTTATAATATGGATGTGGAATCTTACTTTTCTGATCTACAAGCCACTGCAGAACCTTATTTTCGTTCTTTAAATCACCTATAAACAGGATAAAGGTTAGATATAATATGTACACATAAATTTTCTTAAAATCCTCCTAATTTAGAAAATTTAAAAAATTATTAGGTAAAATTATTAAGAAATAGTATAATATGTAGAATTTATGTACAATGACTTACCGTCATACATAATTGGAACTCCCGTTTCGTAATATACCAACGCTGGGAAGCTGAATATTCCAATATCAGAAGCGAGTTTAGAGTCCTTAGACTTGACAAACTGAATGCCGTGTTTGTCTGTGTCGTCGTCTATTGTCTCCAGCTCTTCAAGAATGTCCTCACAAGTATCACAGTCTTCGCTATCTGTGAAAGAAGCAAAATTAAGAATAAATATTGTCTATCCTGATCGATATGACTAGAAAAAGTACAATCAAATACACAATTGTTTTTTATCAGGACACCAATAATTTTAGACAGTTATATGTATATGTGAAAAAATGAAGAAATAGTCTGTCTTTTATTCATAAACACTTCATTAGTCAACACGATAAAGATTTGAGAAATTTAAACTCTCTCAAATCTTTATCGTGTTGACTAATGAAGTGTGAATTCAAAGTATTCATATTTCTAGATTAAAACAAGAATACATACAGAAAAACACGGCTAGATGTTCAACATCGTTGATGAGGGCCTTCAAAGTCTTCCTGTCTACGTTCTCAATGATATCAGGCTGTGAATCGTGAAGCTCCAACACCCACTTGAGGATAGCCTCTTCATGCATTAGATCTCCTTCATAAATTGTCCTGAACTTGTGTCTGTAAAAGGCCAAAGCTGGGAGGTCGGGAAGGTCATATTCCTTGTCGATTCCATCATCAGAGGTCTTTACGAAATCAATGTCTTTCTCTTCGCATTCATCATCGATGTTTTCTAATTCGCTCAGGATCTTCTGCGATTTCTTGTCACCCTCTTTGTCTGTAAATAACAACCCATTGAACCATTTGCTTTACAATAGCATAAAAACATTATATTACCACTAACCAAACTACTTCACAAATTTAAATTGCTAATATACACTGGTCACTGAGGAGTCTAAACATTATTATAGGATACTTACAGAAGAAGACAACGATGTGGTCGTTTTCTTCCAAGATTTTTTCCAACATTTTGGCATTGACTTCTTCGATTTTGCCAGGAATTTCCAAAGTGTCTTCATCAGTTAGCCATGCCAACACTTCATCTTCATCTTCGATATCACCTGCAAATCAAAATTTCGCGTTAATAACTTTCATTTAATTTTTATTCATACCAACGTATTTTGCAAATGCTTATCTAGTTCTTGAATATCTGTCTGATAGTGTTTGCTTGATATCGACAATCTATTTTACAGATAGCTTTATAATAAAAATACGAGCCCGTTTATTAATGTTTTTTCGGAATTTTAAATTAACTAAAATTAGATTCAAAGCCAAAAGTACAATTTGTTTAATAACATACCTTTGTAAATAAGAGGGTCCTTGTTTCTAAAGAACACGAGTGTGGGAAAGGTCTTGATGCCGTACTTTTTAGCGAGCAAGATGTCCTCAGTGGTGACGAAGATGATGCCTGTCTCGTCGAGCTCGTCGTCAATGTTTTCTAACTCGTCCAGGATGTTGTCGCACTCCTCGCCCTCTTCACAGTTACCACCTGTAAGGTGTTAATAATTTTTTAATGTTGAGTTGCTCGTCTCTAAATTACTTTGGCCTAGATAAATATCCTCTAAACATAAAATAGATACAAATTATTTGATCTTTTTTGACTGCCTAAAGGTATTAGGACAATTTAAATAATAACTTCTTTTTTAAATTGAAACTAATTACGATAGTTATAAATAATAATACTCACTAAAGTACACAACAACGTATTCGTGTTCCTCAATCAAATCAGCCAAGATTTCGTCGGTAACCTCTTCAATAGTAGCGCTGTTCTTCTGCTCAATGAGCCATTCTAGCACTTCATCTTCATTCATCAAATCACCCTCGTAGATCGCTGGGATGTTCTCTTCGAAGTAAATCAAGGTCGGGAGGTGGTCGATACCAAATTCCTTTGCTTCAGCCTCGTTATCCATCCTTACGATGACAATGCCTTCTTTTTCTAGTTCATCGTCAATGTTTTCCAATTCGTTTAGGATTCTGATGTCTTGTTTGTCGTCCTTGTCATCTATAGAAGTTAAATCAAGTTAGCACTTTAAAGTATGTATTGTAATATTAGTATTGTACGAATCCAAGATCTGTACAAATTATTGACAATTTAATTTAAAAAATTACGCTACTATTATGAGATATTATCTTTCAACCAATGCAAAAATGTTCTATAAATAGATATCAATTAGAATACTCACAGAAAATAACAGCGAGATAAGGAGTGCTTTCGATAAGTTTGTCCATCATCTCATCAGTCACTTCGGGAATTTCGCTGTGACGTTTCTGATGAAGCAGCCATCCCAACAACTCTTCCTCTTTCATCAAGTCACCTTCATACATGTGCGGAATGCCTTTCTCGAAGAACACCATCGTTGGAATAGTTTCAATACCGTACTCCTTGGCTTCTTTGTCGTCATCAATCTTAACGAAAGCGATGTCATTCTGATCGCACTCGTCATCGATGTTTTCCAGCTCAACTAAAATCTTCTGACTTTTCTTATGATCCTTGTCGTCTGAAATTAATTCGAAGAACTGTATTTCATTTATATGTCAGTTCTTGACATTATAGACTACAGTGAATTACATGCGACGAGATCTAATTTTAGAATCGTGAATATAAAAACCTGGCATTGTTTCAAACAAGCCAATGTTAAGGCCTAGAGAATGATGTGTAAAAAAATGCTTACAGAACAGAACGGCGACGTACGGCATTTTTTCTATGATCAGGTCGAGCATCTCGTCGGTTATGTCTTCAATTTCGTCACTTTCAGCTTGATGTTTCAGCCATTCGAGGACTTTCTCCTCCTCTTCCAAATTTCCTTCATAATAAGTAGGGATGCCCTTTTCAAAGTACAAAAGCGTGGGTATCTTTTCAATGCCGTATTCTTTAGCTTCCTCATCATTGTCTATTTTCACAAACGCAATGCCGAGTTGGTCACATTCATCATCGATGTTCTCCAGTTCGTTTAGCACCTTCTGAGACTTACGGTCGTTATTATCATCTACAAATACCATTCGTTTATATTAATAAATCTTTTATTTGCTATAAAAGTGTAAGGTTTATTGCATATCGATATCGTAATCCAGATCATAAAATGTATACTGAGTAATTAACATTTCATGAAAACATTAAAAACATACTATCCTGCATCGGATAGTCCACTCTATGAAATTTACTACATAAACTGGTGCCAATGAATAATGGTATTTTTGTTGAAGTCATTAATTTCTAGTAATATAATGCACAACAAGGTGACTTACAGAAGAGGACGGCAACAGTCTTGCCGTCCTTGATGAGGCGATCCAACATTTCATCAGTTACATCTTCGATTTCGTCCTTCTCTAATTGGTCCACGAGCCATTCCAGAATTTCTTCTTCATTCTCAAGATCACCTATAATATTAATAGAATCTCGTCATTATCACAAACAAGCTTCACGCAAGTATTTTTGTATCAAATATTACCGTCGTAAACGTTAGGAATTTGCTTTTCGAAGTAGACGATGGAGGGCATATTGTCGATCCCGAATGCTCGCGCGGCTTTTTGGTCATCAATCTTGACGAACTGTATGCCGTGGCGGTCGCAGTCGTCATCTATCTTCTCTAGCTCACCGAGGACGGTCATTGATTCCTCTTCGCCATGGTCATCTGAAAAACAATTGCGATTATTCCTATTTACTTTTGTTAAATGTTTGGAACAGTGTCAACCTTGTTAGTAATTATCTAGATAAGAACACTTGAAATACGAAATGGTTTCTTTTGGCTAATACGCAGAATTATTGGAATTAAAATCTTTATTATTTGAATATATGCAATTGAATTGAATACAGGTTTAAAATTATGCCTCTAGATGCTAATATAAATGCTACACTAGTATAATTAAAACTACTTACAAAACAGCACAACAAGGTGGTCGACGTTTCCGATCAGTGTGTTCAGGGTTTTTGCAGTGACATCTTCGATAACGTCTTCCTCGTCCCCAGTAGATTTGTTAGCGATTAGCCATTCGAGCACATCTTCCTCCCTGCTTAATTCACCTAGAAGGTGAATAGGATTACAGATAGAACAAGTAAATATATTTTTTGCTACAGGATCATTATTTTCGAATATGGTGACTAAGGTACAATTACATTCAATTATGTGTCTATTTTTCATGCTGTTATATTATTTTAGGTGTATAGTTCACGACTACACCTAATTTACTTTACTACCGTACAATATCACAATTTATTTAATTTATTATATATTTGAACGTACGTAAATGTTTTGAATACTTGCTAGACTAACCTGGATATCTGAATAAACATTAAATATTATTATTACAGCAGTGTATGAGCGGTTGCTAATTGGCGATTTATAACGTCAACAAAGTAGCAATATAAGCTCTTATATTGCTACTTACTGTATGTACGTACAATTTTGAATCAAAACAGATCCTTCACATTCGCTTTATATTTTATGATAGCAATATCAATATCAGATTATCATAAGCTAAATCTCTAAATGAAATAAAATACAATAATATCGCTCGAAGATAACTTCAATTAAAATCAAGGTAAAATCTCTGGTGTATTTGAAGAAAGCTATTTCTGCACATGCGCAAAAAGATAAAGAAAACATGTGTTTTACCAATAAGTTACTTAGTTTATGTGTAATATATCAGGTGAAGTACGCGGTTTACGACCAATCATTTGCAGCGTAGTGAAAGTTTATCAGCGGGTTTGACGCGAAACAGCCACAAGCGTCGGCTTCGCTACTAGATTTTGTAATTCAAACGTCAGTAAGTAATGATGAGTCACAAACCTTCGTAGATAATAGGTATTTGATGCCTGTAGTACACTAGTCTTGGCAGATCTCCAAGACTGTACTCCTCGGCTAATTCCTCATCGTGGATCTTCACGAATCCGATACCAAGCTGGTCGGCCTCGTCGTCGATGTTCTCCAGTTCTTGAAGAGCTTTCGCGCATTTCTTGCATTCTGGCTTGTCTGGAATATCAAATCATCTCCTCAAATACACGACGGGACATTCGACTAACGAGGGAAAGTTCCTAGATCATGCTCCTTTGAGGATCGAAGCAGTGGAGTTAAGTGCATCGCCTACATGAATCGGCTGTATGTTAAAGAAAGTGTGCGAGTAAAGGTACATAAAGCGTGTCTCGTGCAAAGTGATAAATCGCCAGGTGTCGGCACTCTCGCTCTACCCACCAAACTAAAAGCTGTTCAGTGGACGCTAAGGGTCAAACAACTCTTCTAAGGTTGTTCTAGGTATGTGTGTGCATTCAAGAGTGCCATTGAAGTTGTCTTTCAGATATAAATAGTGTTTTGTACACCTTTGCTAGACAGCACACGGCCGTTCAGATATATAGGTCAAGGTCATTGTTAAATGATATTTTGGGTGCATGGAGAACACGTTGTGCTACGCACGATAATGAACATGAATAGGTTTTAATGTTAATTTAGTTGTCGTTAAGAAGACACAACGGGCATTTGATGGCGCGGTCGTCACACGTCGGTTCGTCAATCCGAGCTTGCTGGCGAGCCGCAAATAGCCCCACAAAAATAGCTCGCCTCACAGCCCGATAATGCAAACGTGTTTTTGATTCTAGGTTTCCTTTAGACTAGGCTCACGAACACCTATTTAGACACAACATGGGTGCTAGTTAGGCAGAAAGTTACTGCGGCTTTTTAGAGTTAATAAGAGACTATGAACGCAAGTGTTTAATTAAAGGTCATTAGAGTTTTGGCAAATGAATATCGATTGAAATTATTTGTTGTGTGTAGTTCTTATAGTGTTATTGTGTATTAATCATGACAGGGGTTGTGTTCATCGTCATTTGTATAAAATAATCGTGGTACTCTAATTTCCATAGAAAGTTCCTCCATTCGACTCTATATCGCGTATAAAGCTAAGAAGCACGGCTGAAACGTAAAACTACACCAATTCTATTCTATAAAGCGAGAAGAGTTACTGCCACACCGACATAAATAGTCCATGCCATCTGAGGGCCTTACTTACTGTTTGACGGGCCGCAACTTTTGTGATCGGGACCTACGCCAAAAACACTATCAAACACACCGCACAATATACAGACGCCTCCTTCAAACCTTCGTTAACAGATACGATGATTACTGAGCGAAAGATAACTCTACTAGACAGAACTACAATCATAGAACTTACAGTTTAACGTATGGTTAGTTGAAAAATGCCTCGAATTTACCACAATAGCTGATTTAAGAAAACCCAATCGTGTTAATTCGATACTTACAGAAGAGAACCGCTACATAGTCTGTATCTTCGATGATTTTCGCTAGGATCTTTTGGTTCACTTCTTCTATCCGGTCAGGAAGGTCCATTGCTTCTAAACTCGTCAAGAAATCCAGGACGCTTTCTTCGTCCATGAGATCTCCTACAATCACAGGTTTAAAACAACAGGGAATAAACATAGGTGAATTAGTTAACAATTCACTTTGAGCATAAATTTTAAGTTTTTTTGTTCTAAAAACATCCTAAATTTAACTTCAGCGAATTAGCATCTCTTCCGTATTGACCGATAGTTTCATCTAGCATACAATAAAGATGTTTAATTTTATAATTGCTGTCTAAATTAGGCATTCTAAACCTAAAGAGATGGCAAGAAATGGTGATAGTTATTATTCCATTAGCAAATTATTGAAATAGCTACAATTTCAAATATGCTTGGCTTGCTTCCTAAGAGCAGTTTTGTTGCCAATGTCACGGCATCTTTCCGGCAGAGTGACAGATTGGCAGTTTCGTCTACGTGTACGTAAATATTGACATAACAATACCTACTCCTTGAAAATAGCAACAAACTTACGCTTGGTGCTTTTTACGGCAGCATAAAATGTTAAAGACTCATAAACCTAGTGCTCCAGTTGTAATGTTGGATAACTAAAAATTACAATATTATAACAAAGACTTTATTTCACTTTAGTACACTTCATCGTGGAATGGGTTGGTTCTGTAAACACCTTTGTACCTGAAATTGCTAATAAACATCATTGAGTTTGTTTTGCCATTGCCATCTATGATTTGGACTCTAGATCAAATGTAACCACTTCTATTTCAGATCCATTAATTGTATAATACACGTGCAATCATTCTAAAATGATAACAGAACAGTCTGATGTCATAAGTAGACCTTCAATTCGTCTCAAAACCGCTCAAAAATAATAGAAACAGTCAACCGAAACCTTGGCACTCGAAGTCCGTTTGATAAATACGATCGACCTAAGATTAAAATAATTCGCTTTGATATTTAGTTTCATATACATGACTGTGTCTCCTTGCTCTGTTTGCTTTTATTTCGAGAGCACTTAAGACATCAGATCTTCACGTTGTCTAGAAGATAAAAATATTTTATACCTTCATTTATTCTACTATTTATATAATAATGTTCTTCGTAACGCGATATGAATAGGTAATAATGATGCCTCATAATAATATTACACCTACTTATATTAATAACGAATATAGAATATAGGAATATGAAATAGTTAACAATTAGATCTGACCTTCGTAAATGATCGGTTCCTTCTCACGGAAGTACGTGAGGGCGGGAAATTTCGTGATGCCATACTGTTTCGCCAGCCGCTTGTCATTGATCTTGACGAAGTCTACCCCGAAGGTGTCCGTGTCGTCATCAATCTTCTCTAGTTCGTCGAGCACTTTATCGCATGTCACACAGCTTCTTGCATCTGTGGACATAATTACATTATTATGTTTTGTCCAAGTGAGTTTGTCCATGAGAATGTTTCTCATTCAGTTTCTTAATGGTGGTGAACGAGCCACTTTTTGTAGTTCAAACTGTTGCTTTATGTAAAGCTAATCAATTTCGTAACGGAAAAGACTAAATTGTCATATTTTACAGTTCACATTAAAGTCAATATATCATTTTTTTTAACTTCATACTTGTATGGATTATTTTGCGTAAAATTGAAAATAATTCAAGTCAAGTCAAGTCAATTCAAGTCAATATCATAGAAAAACAAACGGAATAGAAGGTGATATTTATTCCATTAAGTAATAAATGTTATTATTGAGTATTGTAACTCGAAACCATAGTTAATTACTAGGAATTAAAATATTTTTCATCTAGAGTCACGCGTGATAAACACAGTGTGGTGCCAAAAGGGCCATACATAATTAAAAGTACTATATTATGTTGTTACTGTTTATGGATATTCGTGGCGCGTACAATCAGCCTAGTCACTTGCTTGTCTTATCATGTCATTGTATAAAAAATATCAGCTTGGCTAATCCATAAAAAAGAAACAAAGCCAACAAACATTTACGGATTAAAATGTTTATTGACAAGATTTAGATAGATAAAAATTTGATGAATAAACGAATATTGCAGAACCTAACTTAACATAATATAATTCAAAATACGCATTTCATTAGTTAATCCATTTTGTAATAGATACGTATTTATTTGTAATGCCAAAACTATTAACCACGCTTGCATTTGGCGGATAAACCAATGTTAAGATAATAAGTAAACGGAAACAGAAATTTGACTGTGGGGAATTTGTAATTAATTATTGTTTTGTCGCGCATACAGAAACTTACTGGTGGTAGTATATATTTTATATCCGCCCGGATAGCGACCACCGTAAACAAGGTGTTATAACCTGCCATAGTGACCCACGAGTGACGAGTTCCGGACTCAGCTTGTGTATGTCCGGTTCCAACAGGCCGGGATAATTATGTCGACTACCGAGGGGTAATCGTCTCTCGTCAGTCGACATTCTATTTGACCCAACTCGACTTACCATTAGGGGCAGTGACTACAGATTGACGTAGCCGTTATAAAAAAAAATAACAAGATATAAAGACTGGGAATGTGCGATACGCGCAAGAGAAATCTAATGTATAATAGATATATGTATGTGAACCCAGCAATCGGCAGATAAATTTGTGTATAATATAAATAATTTTGCCAGCTTGTTCTGGCTTACAGTAAACCGAGGTGATGCCTCACGTCATGACGCGATAACTTTCTGTTGCGTTTCATATGGTGAATAAGTGAGATTTTCGGAGGAACAATCACTCCCTTTCTTTTCCAACTCCTATTCTATTTTTTTAAGGCCAGCAATACTTATAGAACACTCCCAAAATAGAAGGTGTTTATGAAGTTTATTATTATCGTCCTATAAAACGAAATTATAAATTATTTAACTTTTATTGCAAAACATAAACGATGTAATCAACATAAGGGATATTCCTGGCATAGGTGTTCTGAAGCCAGACGATTGTTAATTAACGTATGCGCAAACGCAACCATGCCAAAAATATATTCCGCTATCCGCCCGTAGGAACTTACTAAATATAGATAGAACTAACTCTGCAATTAATTTACTTTGGTTCGAGGAAGCTGTTTGAAATAGGGCAAGAGACGAAGATTTATTGAGATGTAGATTTGCGTATTGACTGATCGTTGCGTGCTGTGAAGAAATTGGAAAAACCTGAGCATTTGTATACATTAAACAGGCGGATGAATAAATAACAATTATTGTTTAGACCATGTCTGGTAGTAGTGGTGTGAGAAACGCTGGTTTACATAACCGCTTGAAAACTTTGGAAAGTAAAATATATTTGTCATTTTGCGATGTCATGTCGGGATTTATAAGTGAGAGCGACAGTTATTTTCAGACAATATAGTGAAAGGATTTAGTTCCATCTTCTAAATGATAGCCTGAAGAAGACTTGGCACGACGGGGCTTCAGTTAAGATGCTTTATTGAAGACTGACTACAAAGATATTTTACTCTAATTAAATGCTATAGCAACAATAATATTTTTGGATATTGTGATCGTCGCTGCAAAAAATAATCGCGTGTATTTCGATTCATGATATCTTAAGGGGCAAGCCAATCGCCATATCTATATGATACTGAGTAGAATAACTCCTATATTACTGCCTGATCCAGGGATCGAACTCAAGACCTCAGCAGTGCAGTCGTACCTTAATACAACTACATCACCGAGGCAATCAAATTAAAAATATTTCTTTTAATCGCAAAATAATTTATTCATAAGTTGTGTAGCAGTATCATTACCAGAATTTTCAATAATAACGTTTTCGTTTTAGTAAATAAATTTAGTAATATGTCAAATAGAGAAATCTTCTATTCAAAATCTTTTGAAAAGTATAAGTTACCTGATTTAGAATTAAATATTTGTGGCAATATCTACAACCAAAACTAGTATTATAGTTTGCCTACATCACAGGTCTTCTTGTATTTTATATTTTTAGGTCAGTTAAATGGTTCCAACACCTCTATTTCTGCCAAATAACAGAATGCAAGGAGTGTTGTGTTCCTTTTTCAGCTCGAGGCAATACGTGTATTTTTTTTATCACATCACACATTTTCACCTTCCTGACCTTATTTACTGCGTGGGATTGCCGCGTCGTTTGTGTGCATCGTTTAGAATTTTTGTATAATTAACAGAAAAAATAGGATAACGCATCGCCAAGAATGACGTAAATCACAAATTGTAGCTGTTTGTTGTAATGGGCTGGATTTAGACCAGCGTCATAATAATGAAGACCTATGAAAGGTTCCAAAAGTAGTAAGATTAGTTCGTAACAAGGGTTACAGCAACTGTATCCTATGACAAGAATTTAAATGACCGAAATGTCCTTAACTCCTCTAACTAGATAGACGAAGTGAAAAGCACTTTTGTTCAATTCCATTACGCGACATTTTCAAGTGGCAAATGTTAAACCCAGGCCGTGGTCTTTAAGTATGATTTAAAGCTTGATCGCACAACACTCATCAACAGAATCTGTCAGTCAAACAGTTTTGGCATTGCTATGATTATCGGATAAGATGCATATTGCTTTGGCCAAGAACGGTAGTCAAAGCAACGTGCGCCAAATCTATGTCCACAACGTACCGAAGCATTAATTGTTTCGCAAAGCTCGAGTCTGTATACACAATTACATAGTCTTGCGCAACTAAAATAATTCAATGTAAGTTTGAAGTGGTTTAATTTGTACAAATGATATCTATTTAGTCATCAGTCAACAGTTTTGATAGAAAATAGGGAGATATGAAAATCGGTAGTATTGCCTCACAAAGCCTCCGACAATTAACAGATTTATTGTTGCGTTTAGTACAGCAAATGCTGGAAGCAAATATTTTCTACTCTCCATTTCTTTCACTCAAGGTCATGAATATGAAACGCATCTGATATGATCACATAACACGAGGTAATTACTAATTTTCATATCTGATAAAAAACGCCTACACAAATCTTGATTGGACGTTACACAGTGTATAAATCATAGTTACTAAACAATAAGACCCCGACTTTCGTCACTTTCAATCACTTGCCATACTGTTGTTACTGCCATTCATCAAAAAGAATATAATCACTACGTTTTACCATTCATTTTTGATGGGATCTGTCAAACACGAATGATTCATAGCAAAAATATTATTTTTAATTGAATCGATAATATTGTTTCAGATAGCCACGGTGAATGGGAAAATAAGCAACAGACTGTCGAGATCATTAAACGAAACAAACAATTGATATACGAATACCCAGGAGAAGATAAGTTTGATGGCGTCGACGAAAGAGCTCTTGAGAATACCAGTATAAAATTAAATTAAAGAATTCCAGCAAAAGTATAATTAAGTCAACGAACTTACAATTTCCTAAAGTACATTATAATTTGCACCATTCTGTCTTTGCCAAAAAAAAAACCCAGAGACATTACCACATATGTGGTAGGTACCTCATATGTGAGAGTCCGCCTTGGTAGGTACCACCGCAATGTTTATTTCTGCCGCCAAGCAGTCGCGTATAGTCACTGTTATGTTCCGGTTTGAAGGACATTGTAGTTACTGTAACTACTAGACATAGTGAGACTTAACATTTCATGTCTCAGGATGGCGAGTGCAGTAGAATACCAAACAATACTTTGTAATTCAAGGTGTTGGGTGGCGTTTCTGCTGTTTATAAGCGTTCGTATAGCTTACCATTAGCCGAACGGCGGGCTCGTCTCGTTATTCAATACAATAAAAAAAAACCTACGTATATAAATGCGTACTCGCTAGACATTTCTATTGTCTAAGTACAAACAGTTCCAGATTTATGAAAACAAACACATAAATCTGTAAATCAAGAGTTCATTACGAGCGGGTTCCGTTTACGACGCAGTGTTTCTGTGCCGGACCACATAATAGTGTAATTCGTGGCAACAAAGCTTTCAACTTTACATCCAACAGTTTATGTGCCGTGTCCGTGCTTTATTATGCAAACACGTGGAACGCCAATTAATGGTAGTATTTAAATGTCATCAGACTTATTTGAGTTCAGATGGTTTGATACCAATAGAAACAGGTAAACACTTATCAAGTTGTTAAGAGTATAATATTCGAATGATATGATATACTATAAGTGCTATAATAATTTTGAAACTATATCTAGGACGTAAATGCGTGTACTACGAATAGTGCAAATTTTTACCTTAATGTGGCCTCAATTTAGCTTGACCTGGTACTAGATAATATCTACAAGTATACCCACTCAGTCGTAAACTTACAATATTATAGTACCACGTAAATGGAACACTAAAAACAAATTTAAATATTTAACAGAGGAAATGTCTGTTAACAAAAATGTTTTTCATAGCCGTCATTTTATGTTATTTAATAAAAATAACTTCAAAGACAACACGTGCAATATTGTTTACAAGTTTTGAGTTTTTAAACATAAACCAACGGCGCTCTGCGTAGAGCACTCATTCAAGTTCGCGTCTATCATTATCAACATCATTCGACACTGCTTTATTATTAAAATTAACTTCCCTCACTAATGAATAGACTGCGCTATTATCATCTAACTTTCATCACACATTTTCCAGTTTCAGTTTCGTTTGGGTATCCGGATTCCGTAGTCACCACGGAGGGAAACCTGCGAATGGGATACTGGAATCCCTCGGCTTAGCGATTGCAGGGCCTTGGAGGAAAGTTGGGAGGGGAAAGCTGGAAAGGAAGTGTGGAGGAAGAATAAGGAAACCTTAGGATTGGAGGAGGGGAGAAGGCCAGGAAATGTTCGCGAGCCCTTATAGGGCTCCATGAGAATTGGCTACCATGACGTATACACACTTTACTGTGTGATTAGGGCCGCGACAAAGGTCCTTCCGAGAATTCGGTGAGAAGTGGAGTGGAGAGTGGAGACCGAGCGTATTACTACTACATTCACGCTTAGAATGATATCACCGTTCACGCTCGCATTACACAAGTACGCAGGACATACAAAATAAATAAGTTCATCTGTGGGCGATTCCAACATGTTATTTTCAGCGATGTATATAAGATAAATTCAAAATAAAACTATACTAACAATTCTCCTGACTTGATTTAGGTTAATAGTGGGAAGGGCAGCGAAAACGATTGCCTTTCCTTCACAATTGTTTTCGCATTATTCACTGTGGTAACGTTTGCAATTTACGAACTAACGCAACACTTCTGTTTTGCGCTGTTTCCAATCTTATATTAGTATAAACATAAGCAAAGTCAATTTAAAATCCACGGCAATATCGGAGGATTATTTTCGTACCTATGTACATGTGTTTGCGTGGTTAGTTGAAATGCTGTGTTAAAGTTTTTTGTTTATTATTTCATATAACTTCAACGTTTGTAAATAGCGTCTATAATTTGTCATTGTGTGAAATCTTTATTTTTATTACACTTGGGCATTATCCAGACACATTTAAAATTGTTCAGTGTGCGTAAGAAATTTTTGGAATGCTGTTATTTCGCTGTGTAAATACAATGTTATAGTTCGGTTTGTAAATTACACGATAGATCAGAAAATATGAAAACAGTCTGCGACTACCAAGAATCCGGACTTCAATTTCATCTTCTTCAAATAATCTTATAGTCTTTAAGTAATTGTAAGAAGTAATATAATATCGACAAGGGAAGCCGCAGAACTGAACAATTTAATTTCATTGTAAATAGCTTTATTGAGAACAATAGACTTCGAGCCACCGTCATCTACGTACACGTATTTAGGATTAGCAACTGATATTATACCTTGTTTAAATATATCACCAACGACATTAGATGAAGGAAAATTAAAATCACAACGACCCAGATTCACTTTCTAACCCATAAATCTTCTTTATCGCCCTCCGGGAATCTTTGTCCTCTCGAACTCGCGACAAGAAACAGTCAGTTTAAACGCTTTTATATTTTATTATTACCACGATGACGCGAATGGCGTCCCATTTCACGTATCTTGTGTATATTTAGCATTAACTGATTCATGGGGAAAAGGAATGGCCACGTAGAAAACTTGTAATGACGTACGGTCAGAATTTGGCAGCGTCTGGCCATTATGGCGGCAGTTGCTGCTGGATGTGTATCTGCGTTGACTGACGCTGGCGCTACATGCTACATGTTTGTAATATATGAAGTATGAGTTATAGCGCAAACGATTCACCTTGAGTTTGGAGTTCTGGATTCACTAGAAGTTTTTAGTGAAGAAGTGTTCTCAGACTTGCCAATGAACCCGACTCTTACATTTTATGTATCCACTGAAAATGACGATGCTCTTCAATATAAAATAAATATTATTTTGAAAGAATTATAAAGGTTTTAGGAGCGTGAACGCAAAATCTATTCTATAACTGTTATAATGATAAAACTCATGGATTTAAATAAGAGATGAATACTGACAACGAGTTTAATTAATTTTTTAAGATGCTTCAGGTAATAGAAAAATTTTAAATGACTAGTTCCCCATATAGAATTCAATCTAGTTTCCAGAGATCAGTTTCTTCAATACCTGATACCATCTCTTTATGAAAGCTTTTGCAAAGTGTATGAAGATCATTCGTGTGCCGAAAGTATTTATAGTGTAAGTTATTTGAATCACGGTAACCATGTGCTCTCAAGATTTATTTTAGAATTAAGAATCGACTTCCGTGATACCGTAAAGATGAGATGTTATAAATTCTATACAACCGCAACATTTGACGTCAATTTAAAATCTGAAGGACACTAATATCATTTTCTTTATTAAATTCAACTATTCGGGGTATTATTTAGGTAGTATACGATAGCAAAACGGTGATTAAGTAGTTTCACTTTTTAGTAGATCAAAAACATCATCACTTTCTCAGCAAGTAATTTATAAAATTCACTTTATATTCGTACATATCTTTATTACGTAAATATCCTTTATATTATAAGCTGTCTGTCTTAGATTATATGTTAGAGTAAATTAACCACCAATTCAACGTAGTTCAGTAATTTTTCATAATGAAGTAATAACTACTTTTATGTAGTTATACAATTGTAACATATAAAGTATTTAAGTTGTAAGTGGATCATTCCCACAAAATTTTTAAGGCGTAATATACACACAATTAAAGGAAACTGAATGAAATACAAAATTAATTTATATATACTGAGGACAGCTCACAGAATTTCAAAACTTTATTCCTGCTATTGCCCTCTTCAAACCAAGTCACTAACTTTACCAATTACCATAGTGTAAATAATCTAATTTGTCACTACTATAAATATCTATATTTATATCGATGTTCTAATCTGTATATTATTCTCGGAATGTAAATAGTAGACAGAATAGACATTAGTTTAAAATATACTTTTTTGGCAACCGATATGACAAGCCGACTTTATGTACACCGTGGGGAGATGCCACGTCACTCAGTATTACACAAGAGAATACATTGTCTTCATATCCAACTATGAAGAGAAAATTTGCAAAATGAAAAAAAAAATGATGCGGTACTGTGTATTTCTTCTATATTTTTAACTAGCGACCCGCCCCGGCACCGCAGGAGTACTAGAGTATAATCTATGTTTTCCTACATTTTTTTTCGGTATAAAACATTAATGGACCACACCCATAAACCTTCATCGAATCACACTGTCCTTTAGTGAAACTAGAATGAAAATCCGTTCGATAGTTCTTGACTTTAACGCGTTCCCGTAGACATAATCGCAGCGGGGGACTTTGTTTTATATCTAATGATTTGTCCACGTGGTTTTTTTGAATGGGTTCCGCTCATGCCTTCGTATATAGTTTAACCTTATAGATATTAGATGTAAGGTATCCAAGCAAGTACTAGGATATATTAAAAGGTGTGCTTCGTTTGGTAATTAATATAATATGAATGATAAATACGACTACAAGAATCATTTTAATGACTAAATACATATTATTTTCACTCATTACAATATTATACTATATTCATTACGACTAATAATTGCATTAGGTTATATGTAAAATAGCATTCAATCTATGAACGTAATAAAAAAGTACTTCAATATATAAGCAATATTTGAGTGTATCTATAAGTTTGTAGTAAATATTTAAACTATGATTTGATTAAATATTGAAGAAATAATGCGGGGCTGAGAAAACCATATTGCCCGGTTGATTGATGATGATTGATTCACTCCTAGCCGGATTTCCGACACGACCGCCAATCTCAACGCTATCTATCGATTACAGCGGAACTACTACCAACATCTAGAAGTTATGCTTTATGATTAAATTACGAAGTTCTCTTGAAATTCTCACGTTTATAATCAACCATCTATACTATTATATAAAGCTGAAGAGTTTGTTTGTTTGTTTGTTTGAACGCGCTAATCTCAAGAACTACCAGTCCAAACTGAAAAATTCTTTTTGCGTTGGATAGCCCTTTGTTCGTGGAGTGCTATAGGCTATATATCATCACGCTATACCCAATAGGAGCGGAGCAGTAATGGCTAATCTCAGGAACTACCGGTCCAAACTGAAAAAATCTTTTTGCGTTGGATAGCCCTTTGTTCCTGGAGTGCTATAGGCTATATATCATCACGCTATGACCAATAGGAGCGGAGCAGTAATGAAACATGTTGCAAAAACGGAGAAAAAATATTAGTTTTGAGAGCTTCCGTTGCGTGCGCTGCGTAAACGGTTAAAGTTATGCAACAATAATGTATGACGGGATTGTTCTTCTTAAAAAGTTCTAAAAAATATATTATAAAACAAAGTCCCCCGCTGCATCTGTCTGCCTGAACGTGTTAAACTCAAAAACTACCCAACGTATTAAGATAAAATTTTGTATGGAGACAGTTTGAGACCCTGGGAAGAACATAGGCTCCCGGGAAACTACTACTTTTATAACGGAAAACTTTAGGCTGAAAAGCTTTTTAACGCGGGCGGAGCCGCGGGCAAAAGCTAGTAATTAATAAAAAAACAACATTCACGTCAAATTGATAACTTCCTCCTTTTTTGAAGTCGGTTAAAAACAATGAAATATTCAATTGAAATGTTCTATACTTCCAAAAGTAATTCTTCTAGCGATAATATACTAAATCGTTACATTCTAACATTTAATTACTGCAAACCGAAAACCTAAATAAACCATAAAATCGTTAACACATTCCCAAGTAATAGGATGTTTTCCTACGAAAGCAAATCGAATATTAACATTAACTATACATGCTGTTTACGAATATAATATGAAAATGATTTTATATAATACCAATGTTTTGGTTTCTGTACATCACAGTTGACATGTTTTTATAATATTTACCTCTATCTACATCTGAATGAATGAGTTCAAAGAAAAAATTCCAAAGGAAAAATCTATTCGTCATTTTTTTTTAATATTAGTGCTAATTTTGCCGCGTGATCCTACTTAATGATTGTATTTTCGTTTATGTTTAAGTAGTTTATAAATGGTATCATTTTAATTTAATCGGTAAGTATATGACCTTCGGTTTCGATAATACAGAAGAGAACTCCTCAAAATCAAATACTTTACTGGTGGTAGGTCTCTCATATGACAGAGTCCGTCTGGGTAGATACCACCGCAATGACTATTTCTGCCGCCAAACATCAGTGGGTAGTCACTGTTGTGTTCCGGTTTGAAGAACATTGTAGCCAGTGTAACTACTGGGCATATTAAGACTTAACATCTCATGTCTCAGGATGGAAAGCGCAGTGGAATACCGAACAATACTTTGTAGTTTAAAGTGTTGGTGGTGGATCTACTGAATATGACGCTTACCATCAGGCGAAGAGCAAGCTTATTTTGTTGCAAAGCATACATTCAAAGCAATAAAAAAATGGTCTTGGACGATTATGTTTGTGTTGTGTTCGGCATAATTCCAATATACTACCGTATTAAACATATATTACCCGTATATAAAATTGAATTATTTTGGATATGTCGTGGTTTATGAGTCGTTTTTTTTTTGTAACATCGACTATTGGTATACTGTGTTTGAGAATTTATATTTCAACTTCAATAAACATCATCGAAATTATTTCATCATCATTATTTCGATTAATATTTACAATGAGTTTATAGCGAATTGGCATAATGAGGGTAATAGTAATCTATTTTGCTAAATAATCGAAATCAGGTCATTCGTGTCTCAAACCGAGGAGAGCAATTTGCAGCCACGCAATATTGATCTAATAGAAAATGAAGGCAACCCATTTGGTTAGATGTCGTAGTAAATTTCTATGTTAAAAAAGATATAAAACTACCTAAATGAAAAGAAAATGTAACATTGAATGAGATTCTTGTCCTCGGCTAAGATCGTCAACTGAACATGTCAGATGATAAAATTAACACAACACGTGGTCCACTTCCCTTTTTGAAACACGTGGGCAATATCAATATTCTAAGAAACCTCTCCAATCAATAGTCGTTCTTAAATTCCAATTTCAAAAAGATAGTATCGTACGTATATAACTGCAACTCAGACCAAACGTCCATCAGAATGAATCACCATCGATTAAAAATTATTTTCATCGAGGAACCAAAGTACACGAGGCCACGGTCCTATTGTGATAAACAAATCTAAAGATACGCCGTTGTCATTGGTATGAAATTTTCTATTGTTATGTATTGTGTAGGTGGTTCTAATTAGGGTCTAAATGATACCCTTAAGATGCAATAGAGGGGCTATCGAGCCAACGTGGAATGGAACGTTTGGCAATCACAAGTATTTGAAAAATAGAATTGGAATGAGGAAACTCGTCAATGAACTAGAACGATCCACCCGACCGACATATCGGCGGCTGAGTGACAGTGGGTTGTTGCATCTGTCACTTTACTAATGATTGCATGCAGAGACGAGATTTAACAAAACGAACGAGATGTAAATGTGATTAGATGACATACGCAAGATTTGATTTCTTCCTATTATTCTTAGGACGTTGACACTTATTTAAAGTTATAAACAAATGCCTATTTAGTAATAAGCTTAAAGGAATATTATCCTTTACATAGTTTTGGCTACCTATGCTTTATCCTCCGGGGTACTTAGCTTTAATTTTGGTTATTTTTGTATCGTAAGTACAAATGTTGTTTGGTGTTTCTTTGAAATATCTTATCCGATTTATTGTTTTACATACATCATGCACATTTTCATATTTCTAATGCGACAAAGTAAAGATGCAAAAATCAACGATTTTATTACTTTAATGATGTTGCTAGTTTCCTGTACAATAATTATGATTGCAAGATTCCGGAAGTTTCGTTGGCTGACTAACTCTTGGGTTGACGTGTGCCGTGCCATCATTAGCACTTGAATTATAAGTTAATTTGTTAAAATTAATGTATTCTTGTGCGTGAATTGTCGCAATTTTCATTAATTCGGGAATTAACGGCGGCATCCACTATTTTGGACGTTTTCCAATAGAAACATTTGTAATCGTGAGAGCATCTTCGTAATTATGTATATTCTCTAACTCTAACATTTACTAGGCAACGAGAAACTATTTTTGCGTTACAAAAAATGTTTTCGGACGACAAGCCATCAAGGCTATGTTGTTTGCATTGAAACAATTCCACGATGTCTTGGAATTATACCAATTCTTGGAAGGTCCTTATTAAATTGTAACGTTTTGACGATCTCGCCCTTGCTTCTATAATCGCTTTGAAATTTAGATTATTTGATAGATAATTAACATTGGCCATCGCTAGATACTATCTTGATTGTAATGTCAATCTTATAATTATGATCGTGCACACTTTATAATAAAAAATTAAAACGAAGGATATGAGCTACCGAGCCAGTGTGAATAAAGTGTTAGTGACTCAATACAAATTGGTTTAAATTTAGCATCCATAAAAGAGCCATACGAAGGACTTTTTTCTCATAATGTGTACGATGAGATGTGGTGCCTTAGCCAAAAGACAATATTGCATCGGTGGCTGCCCGACAGTGATGTATTGCACTTTTTGCGTCTAGACCGGTCATCGCATCCCTCGAATGAGTGAGAGGTGCATAACAGACGCGGCAACGGCCCCGCGCGAGCCAAGATGCTTAATGAATAGCCGACCAGATTAGATCGGACACTCGGCAACAGGCGCGGGCGCTCGTCCCACACAAGTACGCACAACTGGCACTTTTGCGAAAAGACCACCGCGAGGAATGCGACGCGACCGCAGGGTCCACGTCGATAGCTGGCGACAAAAGAAAACGGCCGGAATGCCGGCACCGCGCTGTGGAGTCTATTTCAGCGGCACACGGTTTTAGCCGAGCCGCGAGCGTAGGCGCCCGCGACCTCGGCGCAGCCGCGCACCGCGGGGAAACGAGACTCGCCACCATTTTAGGTCGCGCCGGCGGCCGCGGCGGCCGGCGCCCGGGTCAAGTTTTATTGTCTCCGCGGCCCGGTTGCATAACTGCGGGCGCCAACCGAGCCGCTTCCAAAATACTCGCACGGCCGTCCTGCGCTGCCGCCGCGCCGTTGTACGACGGGCCCTCGGCGGCGCTGGCGGGCGGCCAGCCACGGCCGCCGGCGGGCTTCGCTAAATTAGACGGAGACACGACGACGGTGCACGCCGCACTTACACCAGTACACCGCCACGAAGTCCTTCTCGTCGAGCACTCGCTCCAGCTGCTTTGCGGTGACCTCCTCGATGCGGGGCTCCTGTTTGGCCGGGGGGGCGGGGGACGACTTGCGCGCGTCGGTCGTCGCGGCGGCGAGCAGCAGCACCGCCGCCAGAGCGAGCGGCCACCGAGCCATGGCAAAGGCGCGCGCGGACTGAGCGCCCGCCGCCCGCCCGCCCTGCGCCTGCGCCGCCCGCCGCCCGCGCCACCGCGCCGCCCGCCCAACGAGGCCGCGCCTGCGCACGCGCACGCGCCGCCGCAGCGCGCCGATGCGCTAGGTTTTGTTTACATCGCGCCGGCCTGTCTCACCGCTACATGCCACCTAAATCAAATTCCACGACGATAGCTGTTATCTATTAGCAGCTTTAGTTATCGACGTATGACAATTTTATTCAATGCCACTAGTTATGACGCACGGTACAACGAAACTAGGGGAATATAGCTAGAACCAATTGAAATGAAGTCTAAAATTTTCTGGCGGACCGATTTTCGGTATCCAATGTGATATCTCTTAAAGTTTAGATAAGATTATCTACATAAGATCTGATATAGCGATAACAGTATTGATATTTATCTTATTTTCGAATGACCGTAGCCCGTATTCTGTAAGCATAGTACTTAACTAATAAAGAAATACCTAAGTAACTAAGTACTTATCTTCATTTTGTTTTTCTACTCTTCACAATAATCTACACACAAAGTTGCAGCCTATTTGAAATTCCATGGCAATAGGGGTGGCTAAGATTTGATCGCCAGGTTTAAAACTTCTGAGATAAAGAATAAATCCCCGGCGCCGTGACCTCAGTACTGCTTATAAACTACATAGGTAATAGAGCTGGTATTTGCCTACAAACTACGGAAAATTAAGCAGTTAGGTCTTAACAATATCTAGTATATTCATATTTAAAAACCTTCAAGAAGAAAATGAAAACATTAGACACCTGACCTAATCACCGTTTCTGCGAGTGTAGTTTCTAAGTATGGGCAAGTACAACAAACGATTACTTATTACCTCGTCTAAGAAAGAAAAGACCGGGTACCGCTGGCGTGTAGTTAATGCGACTTTGGTCATATGAATAAATAGACATAACGGCCTTTAACCATGTGGCCATTTTCAAGCTCCTGCATACCTCTCGTAGGTCTAGGTGGTGGAGCTTCTATGGCTTCCGAGTCCCTCGCGTCAAATAATGCCACCAATAGTCTTGTTACACACATTTTGAATTTTTTTTTTACACCTGAGCTTTTGGATAGTTGCTCTATTATTTCCAAGTACCGCATCCACTTATCGAGTTATCTATACTTATAATAAATCTGTAGAGAGGTCAATTCTGTACATGAAATATATTTCCAAAATAACTATCAGGGGGTGATTAGGGATCAATACTGATGCCAAAAATGCAATTAGTAAAATTTTTGTCTGTCTGTCTGTCTGTTTAAGCTTCCGTCGCGTGTGCAACCTTAATGGTTAAAGCTACGCAGAAATCATGTATGACGGAAATGTTCTCCTTAAAATTATGTAAAAAATATCCCACGACAGCATATGTCTATCTTTTATGGTTGACTCACAATAACACGTGTAACTCCCGATAGCTTAGCAGTTCGAAGCTTTCTCATTATATTTGTCTACTCTTACGTTTATAACACTCTCAGTCATCCCTAATTAAAAAAGTTAAAATTATTAAATATTCCATAAAAAAGAATCATAGAAATCGGTATAGAAACACCAAAGTTATACATGAAATACGCTAATAATAAGCCATCACGCGTGAATACTGAATCATGCTATAAGCTTCCTTCGATTTCACCAGGATCCCATCATCAGACCCTGACAGGACAATCGGACCACCTGCATACCACCATACTTAAAAAAACATCTTGATAAATTGAGCACCTCCTCCATTTTTGAAGTCCGAAATCCACGCGGGCGAAGCTGCGAGCGGAAGCTAGTAAGTAATAAAACTAGTTGACCCGACAGACGTTGTCCCGTCTTAACTATGAATTTGCAGCGCGTATTCTGCCAATTGCTGTCAGATATTTCAAGCAAATAAAAGTTGGGTAAAATTAATATTTTCGTTAAGTTTTCTTAAATTTTCTAATGTTCTGCTCAACTTCCTTAACTTTTTCTTTTATAAGAACGTTAAACCGTTTAAGCCATTTATTTCTTTACACACATAAATATAATACGTTCCCCTCACAATAATTAACACAAAATAAATAAAATTGGCGAAATTGTTCCATCCGTACACTCGGGATGCGATGACCAAGGGAAATAGAGATTTATTTTTATATATAGAGACTATTTACAGGCACTGTATGGGGACTGCTAGAAACAGGCATTCTCTTCTACCAAAAAGGCTCAGGCCTCATTCTAGAATACACTGGCTTTTTCTGAGGGCGTCAATTTACATTCCATCCAATATTGTATATTATATAATACTAGTTGACCTGACAGACGTTTTCCCGTCTTAACTATGAATTTGCAGCGCGCATTCTGTCAATCGCTGACAATTATTTCAAACAATTGACTGTTAAAAAAAATTGTGAAATCGGTCCAGCCGTTCACGCGTGATGGCATGACCAAGGGAAAAATGGCGATTCATTTGTATATATATAGATAGGTAAATATTACAGTTGCCAATGATGACATTAGCTCTGGTTGAGAGATCTGCTAATGACGGCGTCAACTAACGCGAGGCTCTGGGTGGATAGATCTTAGTGAGATCTTTTTACCCGATAGTTGAAGAAGGATTCAGATTTTGTTTAGTACCCCTTGCAAGCGTGACGCCTTGGCCGGATGTCTCATTCGCTAAGATCGAAGTCCGCCACTGACGATGACAATACTACATCGAAAATCTTAGAACCAAGTATACCCTTCCGATATCTGTACAAAATAATTCTATGCTAAGAACTTTACCATTGTTAAAGGTAGATGTAATGACTGGTAATTTTTTTATCATAAAACGAAATAGGCCACACACTTTTTGTATAAGAGTTTATTTTATAGATGTATATACTAAGATAATGGTTACGTGCGGTTTATAGAGGACTCTACCATCCTTAAGCATATCTAGTTGTGGAAAGAAATGGGATAAATATTAGAAAGGGGCCCAGATTCCTTCAGTCTGAAAATCACACAAATCTACGAACTATGTAGTATTATACAAAACACAAAAGCACACTGTTCCCCTGCATCGGTTTTTTGTATTATCGTCGTGGCAGCCGGATCTTGTATTTTTTTGACACGGGGCAGAATCTAGTAAATGTCGTTCCTGCCCAACTATATTTTTCCCTTTGTCATAATATCATTTCGCGCCCCGCGGAATTTAATTTATGTATTTAATGTACTGGACGTATCAGTAGTCAAAATTGCATTAATGACGAGTTGTGTATTCGCCTGCCAAGTTTGAATTCGGCGGCCTGGGCATAGGCCCTAGGTTGCCTCCTGCCTAGATTCGGCCCTGCGTCGTGGTATTATCCCGGTCGACCTGGGCCCAATCATATTGTAAATTATTATGAATTATGTCTAATGCTTACAGCGTGGGTGTACTGCAGATAAATTGACACATAGCTGCTCCCGGCTCAGGCCGCACGAATTAATATCCTAGGAATTACTCGGAATCAGATGTTTTAGTCCCTTTATTTACTTTTCCAGGTTTAAAAATGCTCTGTTATATAAGTTAGTCTAGGACATAGTTTGCGTGATAAATTTAATCTGAATCTATCAATAGTTTCTGCGTTTACTCCTGAGTTCTAAAAAACGTCTAAATTCTAAACATCTTCACACACTTTCGGATTTCTAATATATTTAGTACGTGCAACAAAAAATCTAATACCTTCTACCTACACATACTTGCCTTAATAGCTCCAAATAAAAATAGATCAATTTGATAATAAATCCGATTGCGCGATCTGAGAACTTACTTACCTACCAAAGTAGCAATTGTGAATTGTCAGAGTCTGTCAAAATTAAGGTAGGCCTCGCATTCTCACTGACATTGACAGCGTTTTAAGTTGCGCGGGGTCTTCTGAGACCTCCTCGAAGAAAATACGGACAGTAGCAGGCGGCACCACGCAGAGGCGGCTGCGGACGGAAACGTAGACACTTCCGTTAAGGAATACCCATATAATACGAGTATTTAATACACCGAAGTGGGCTACTGTGTAGTATTAGTTGGTATTCAGTACGTTGTATATAGAGTCGGACAGCCAGCTCATCGCTGAGTTATAAGACACGGTGACTCCAACATAGCCGCTCAATCACCCCACATGAAGGTCAGGCCATAGTAATAAGGCATTTTCTCCACGAAGCCAAAAAAAAGGTAAATACATACATCATTTAACGAATTATGTATAGCCTACTGATCTTGACACCATTATACTTGACAAATTAAAATCTAATCGGTAATATATAATCTAAACAGTAGTGCGGTGCATGCGCTACTATTTTAATGATTTGTCGTCAAAGCATTTACTTTTTACGATACAAAATATTATAGGTTTAAGACTTAAATTAAATTATTGCTTCTATTTGTTACGATAATGTCACTATAAAGAATGTATTGAACGATTGATTAAACAATTAATGAACAATTAAAAACTTTTTTAAATGGTTACTGGTTTAAATTTCGCGCCTTGCAATTCATTAATCATGAACATTGCAAAAATAACATTTATACTCTGTGGCATTAATTTCTAAACGAAATGCCAATTGTAAAAGTAACAGATCCCTAGTGTGGATTAATACATATATCTAAATATCGATATTCTAATGAATTTATTTGGACCGACTGTATACGTTTTTTTAATTCTATTTTTTAAGAAACACCATTAACCATTTTATAAATAATAATAACACAAACAAAAAAATGCACATAATTCAATATTTATTATGTTTCTTTTTACATTATTTAGTAGGTAGTGTCATAAGTAATTTACAGTTTCGCTCAAATCAAAATAATATTTGTTACCCAAGACTAAAATTTTGTTTTAAAATTCATTTTTTCGTCTACGCCCAATAACTTTAGTGCCTATAATATCCCAGCTAAAAATTAGCACGACTCTTCAAGTTGGATAAGTTTGCATGTTACCAATTTAACTACAGTACAATTAAAATTTCCGATTTCTGTAATTATATCGACTATGGGAACATATTCTATCGATACGAGAGCTTAACCCTATGGCATTACTCAACATGCTGGCCAATCACAAGTGAGAAAAGGAGAACTGTCATTCAACTGTCACGAGGTGGGGGAACGCCGGCCATTTCTGAACGAACAAGCACAATATTTTTCGTTCGACAGCGGAGTTGCGTTTATATTCTCGTGGCACAGCCGGTAGTCAGCTGAAAAAGTTTATCTTGTGAATGTGTAGTGAAGCGAAGTGACTGTGAATCATACAATGGATATTAATTAATTTTAAAATACTGTGTAAAGTGGCATTGCAGATATATTTCGTGTTTGCGGTAAGTTTAAACATGTTTTCAGTTTTCTCACCTTTGTTTTACCTGCCGCCGTATTGTTTGATTTTATTGTAATCTTATCGAGAAATTATTGCCAGCCAGTCGCCTCTATATCTTTCAGTCACGATTACTCACGAATCGTAGAAGATTCCAATAAGAAGTTGGCTTCAAAGGACGGCAACATATAAAAAGTTTTTTAAACTTTTTACTTTTAAAATAATTTTGCATGCTGTGGTCAAATTTGATGTCGTAAGTTTATATATGATGACCATATATATGTATGTATATATTTTACACTACAAAAAATTAAAATTACTTATTCTATCATAAATACAGTTGTTTAAATAATTAACAGTATTAAACAGGACTGTACTTAATAAGATTTCGAGTAAATTTTAAAACCCCGTTGTTTTTTTGCTGAATAATATTTTCGGATATCTATATAAAATTACAAAACATGAACATAATAAGCAAAGACTCAGAACAAGTCATTGTGCTATTATTTATTACAGTAAATGCCCAAAATACATGTTTAACACTTATTTCAGCATACCTATATCACATTTCCAGTGTAGGTGAGGTCTGAGAATGGAATTATAAAAACTGAGTTCTATAGGCCCACATGAATACAAAAAAAGTACATAAGACTTTATTAATAACATAATATTAATATGATATTGCAGAAAAAATACACCATATACAGTCGGAGTGTGTGAGGAATGGACCTCATATTTTAGATATTAAAATAGGGAATATTAATAGTGTGTTCTTGGGTCCTGCCTCAGACAGGGCAAGGGTTTTGATAAAAAAACATTTTTGGGATTATGAAAGAATACATATAAGCTGATCAGAGTGGACATTTCAAGCAAACTAAGCTTGTTAAATTTAAGGATTTGTAAAAGAATATGTATAAAATTACATCTGATTAAATTTATTTATTGTATATAGTGTAATATTCTTTAGAAATATTAATTTCAGTTGTCTAGGCATTTTCGCATTTGTAAGACAAGTAGATTTATGTAAAACATTTTATGTTTTGTTATTGTGTTATAATAATTTATTGACAGTCTAATAGTTTTGTTTTCTGTTAACATCCTCAACAATGTGTCCATGCTTTCAGTTTGTTTGTAATGTTCCAATCTTGTTACCAGGCAACCATAAGTAGTGACGGATAAATTGTCTAGACATGATTTTTCAATGTAAATTGAGTTCCTTTGGATATAGTTTTAAGACCTTAATTTCCTTTTTAATATTGCTGTTTCCTATAGTAAAACATAATGTTGCATTAAACTCTTCATAAAGATGATTATTTGATTACACATAAGAGTTTAATTCAAACAAAATAACAATATAAAAATAAGATTTTTCGTTATCCATCTATATATATATATATATATATATATATGAAATTATATTTCTTTGAACAAACAATTATTGTTAAAACACAAAATGTATTTTTCCATTATCAAATGATAATCCAAATAGTTCATTTTATCATTTTTTCGTTAAATACAATACAGACTACAAAGAAAAATAACAATATCTATAATAAAGATATAATTAATTATAATAGATAAGTTTGACCGAATAGGTAAAAAACCTATACAGATTGTTGTCCAGATTATCAGTTTGGTGATAGTGCTTGCTTTGTTTATAACAATTCAACGCACCTCTATTGTGTTTTGAACAACAATAAAATAATGTGTTGCACATCTGTGCCGCAGTAGGGCTGCCTGTAGGAACTAGAAAGATCTTTTATATTATTTATATTTCAGTCTGTACTGTAAAAACGGATATTGATTGATGTCAACACTAAAGTCAACGCATATACTACCCATTATGCAATAGTCACCAGAATTGTGCTGTCCTGCCTCATGTCATTCAATACCTTGTCTCATTTTAATAAACTATGTAGTTTTTATTTTTTATATAATGTTTTTAAATACTATTGAGTTTCCTAGGTTGTCAATAGCAAAAGAGTTGTCTTTCTCTAGAAATTAGTTGTCCACTTTCTATGTGGTTTATCATAGCTTGTTCTTCTACCTGTTAAAGAACACTTGAAGGTTATAGGGGAACACACTTTTTAACATGACGTTAATACATTTGGCTAGTTTTTATGAATACTAGCCTGATATCAAACCTATCATGGTCTATTATGATCATAGCATTATTATTGCTATGGTTAAGGGAAATTAATAACTCACTTGAAGGTACGGCATAGCTTCTAACATGACCTTTAATTTTGCACACAAATTGTTGAAATGTCAACAAAAGGCTTTGTTTTCAATGTCCGTTATCAGCTGTTGCTCGTAATTACTGAATGTCATTATTGATATTATTAATTTTACGAAATATACAAATTATGTTCACCTCGATCTACCTTGAAACATATTTATCAGTCATTGCAATTGTTGATTGTTTGGGTACATCCTAAGTACGTAAAGGCATTAAATATTTATTCGAAAAATTAATCGAAAAGTACTTCAAGTATATTTTATACAATAGAACAGGGCAGCGTTACATCATTGTCATTTTCAAAGAAAACCCCTTACAATCTTAATCCCGAACTACCTTTGGTCAAGATCTAGGCTCTCCAATTCTGCATTTGCATTAAGTGAAATACTGGATAGAATTCACGTGATGATTTGTCATTCAATGGTTCCTACAATTTTCGAGAAAATGATGAGCATAACTACACCATATAAATCAGAGGATACATGTATGGAAGTCGCTTCAGGTATTGACACTATTGATCTTGAGACATCAAGACCTATAATCGTCAACTGAGCGCGTTCATACGTGATCTAGTTTCTTACTTACCAGTCGCGGTAACAATTACATCTATTAACGTTTCACGTCACGAAAATTATCTGTTTAAAAACCTAACCATTATTACCGGTGATGGGTCTCTCATATGTGAGAGTCTGCTTCAGTAGGCAACACCGTAAAGTCTAATTCTGCAACCAAGCAGCAGTGTGTAGTCACTGTTATATTCCGCTCTGAAGAACATTGTAGCCAGTGTAAGTACTGGACATAATAAGACTTAACATCTCATGTCTCAGGAGGCGAGCGCAGTACAATATCACACAATATTTTGTAATTCAAAGTATTGTATGGTGTTTGTATTGCTATGGGCGGTCGTATCGCTTACCATCAGACGAGCTCGTCATTCAAAGCAATAATCAAAAAAAGTGCACTGTTTCCAAGGTCTATAATTGGAAGCCAGTTTTACAACATATAAATTACTAAGAAGTAAATGGGTATAGGGCTAGCCCATTGTAAACGGTAATGACATGTTCGCGAATAGGCACTCGTTACTTGCCTTATTAACTGATTTATTTTTATTTTACTCTTCCCTTTCATTTACATCTATTGACCCTTATATAAAACGTTTTAAATCAGGGTTGTGCCCTTATTGATTAACAGCATAGGGATGTGAACACCACAAAGACTGCACCGTCACTGTTTTCGTGTCCTGAACGCAAACTGTTGCTGGCAAATCCTGATATGTTTATACTAAACTACTCCGTAGTACGGAGTAGATTAGTATAAACATATAGTCCTTTTTTATTATGTGATCGTTAGTACGGAGTCCGTACTTTTTTTTTTTGTTTTTGTTTTCGCGGAGAAAGTGTCTTATGACTACCGCTCAGCCTTCGTGGGGGCGACTGAGCGGTTATGTTGGGGTCACCGTGCCTTACGACCCGGCATTGCGCCGCCCGGATTTGATGTCGACCTTCAGGCGACCGCCGGGCCGAGTCCCTAACCTATATACAACGCACGGCATACCAACTAAAACTCCGCGGTGGCCCTCTTCGGCGCATTAGGGACGACTGCGAGTTTCCTCTGACGGAAATGTCTAAGTCTACTTCCACAGCCGCCCCTACGGAGTCCGTACTAACGATCACATAATAAAAAAGGTCTCCCTAAAAGCTATGAGTTGCAAGTCTACTCCAACAAAATTTATAGGTAAATAAAGTCTTCGAAATAACTACTTCATTACATAATCAATTTCTATACTTACTGAAATCGAAGAAATACTCCATAGCTGCTTGAAGATCTAAACGCCATAAGTAATATTAAAAGTCATGTTCAGTAATGCAATTTATCTAATCAGAAGTGAAATTTTGTGACGTTTCAAATAGTATATCGGATAGACATAGATGAACTACGATTATGAATAGTTTCTCTCAAAATAGCAAAGTAATCGGATGATTAAACATATTTTGATTAGATTTTGCTTGTTTACATTATGCTGTATGCTTTGCGTTCATTGAGGTTTGATGGAAAATTCTTAAGATGTTGCTGTTGGTTTTTATAAATAAATATTTTTTGAAATATAGTCAAAGCTCTCGAAGCTGCTTTCTTCTATGCTTAGAGTATGCCATTGCTCACAGGAATATAGTTCTTATTTTCTCACCGCTAGAGGATATTTAATAAGATCTTTAACCATTTATTAACATTTCATTGTTCTTGGTGTACTCCCGATACCATACTTCGAAGTTAATTTCCCAAGATTCTTTGGACTGTCACATTTCTTATCTTTAAATTTATAATAAGACATTTATTTTTAGAATAGCAGCGAGGCAGCCCTAGTAACGTTAAAACAAGGTTGGCTCTCGCAACAGACCAATGAATGGATCGTTTGTAAAAATGTGGCCATTCAATAACAACGGTGTGTCTGCAGTGCGCATGCGCAATTTGCTATTGTTTTCCAGATTATGAGAAATGTTGTAAGTGCCTCGCGAACGTCCTGTGCTGCGAAACTTGCGGCAAATTAGTATTGTCTCTGAATGGTTAGAAGGTCGAAATTTCTGGCGACTACTGCGTATATCATTAGCTGCAAAGTAAATTGGAATTGGCTATAATGGGTAACGTACTGTTAGTGTCGAAGAAGAAAAAATATTTTAAATTTCAAAGCTGTGTTTTTTGGTCATTTTCTAAAGCGGTTGAACTTGGAATATATGCATGAAGGACAGTCACAGCTTGACAAGCTTGTTTTTAGCATTTAGTTGTATATTCTAGTCATCAATGTTAATGGTTGCAAACAGCGCCCTTAGAGGCAGAGCATATAGCGGAGCGCAGCGCAAAGATTTTTTTTGCTGTCAAACTATTATCAGCTTTGTCTTCACGGAAATATTACTCAAAATCCATTAACACAACCATGCAATGTATCGGCCCTTAACGGAATAATATTATACCAAATCCTAATGCGATTAGAGTAAGACGGGATTTAGATAATTTATGTAAGGCATATCAGTCATTAGACTAGTAACTGATTCCGGTTGGAGACTATACAAAATGATACAATCATAATCGTTTATGGTTAGATATATAGTTAACAACATGACTGGATATTTCATGTTTTATGCATTCCCTCTTCTGCCCCTTTCCTCTTTGTCTTAGATTTAAATATTTAATACGTAATTAATTGTGTTCAAGTCATATTACATCACAAAATTTTCTGTTTCTGAATGCAAGCTACGTTATTATATTCACTTAAACAGATATAAATGATTCGTAATTACCTTTTAAATACAATGTACATATTGGAAGTGTTCCAAAACGTACTGATATTATAGTAATAAGTAGATACGATAATATTTGTAATCGCAAATACCGGCATCTATCAGCTGATAAGTGTGACCGACTGTTCTAGAGCTTTCTAGACCACACGATACAATTTGTATATATACGAAAAAATACACACATTAATAAAAAATAAAATGTGTAATATTTCAATACCGAGCAAGCAATTTTTCCGGTAGGTTTAGTGCAGTGTTTTAAAGCAATAAATAATAAATTGGTGATACAAATTTTAAAACGTCTAGCTCCAAAAATGTAGTCTGTATTGTGTGCACAGATGAATACGGCCATGACATAACTAATCTTGTGACTAACATTTTCTAAGTTTAATGCATGCCGTCATTTAATCACAATTATAAATCACTTATACGGCAAGATAATGCTGCGACGCGATAAACCGTATACTGGTACGTAGAAAAAGCGATAGTCGCTATCATACGTATCGTCAAGCTGATATTGTGAGGACGCTTATCACGAGGAGTTCAGTGGACACGTAGCCGCACACTTGTCAACACACAACATGGCTGAACACCGCGCAGGCAAAGCCGGCATCAACGCCGAGGCCCAGGCTCGCATCCACAGCAAGTACAACGACGAGATTGCACAGGAGACCCTCGAGTGGATCAGGAAGCTAACTGGCGAACCGGCCAACACCTCCGGAACCGCCGAGAATCTTTACGAGGTACTTAAGGATGGTACGCTACTTTGCAAACTAGTCAACGCTATCCAGGAAGGGTCAGTGAAGAAAGTCAACCAGTCGACGATGGCCTTCAAGTGCATGGAGAATATTAACGCGTTCCTGGAAGCGGCGAAGAAGCTCGGCGTGCCCCCACAGGAGACTTTCCAGACCATTGATCTGTGGGAGAAACAAAACCTGTACTCGGTGGTGATTTGTCTGCAGTCCTTGGGCAGGAAGGCGGGTAATTACGGCAAGCCGTCCATCGGCCCGAAGGAAGCCGATAAGAACGTTCGTGAATTCAGCGAAGAGCAGCTGAAGGCCGGACAGAACGTCATCTCGCTGCAATACGGCACCAACAAGGGTCAGCAGTCGGGCATCTCATTCGGTACCCGTCGTCAAATGTGATGTATTTGTTATTAATTTATAAACATTATATTGTAATAAACGTTTTCTAATTTTTTTTATCGATGCCTTTTATTTGCCCGTAGAGTGAGGCACGCCTTGTAAATGAACAGTAGGTATGCGAGCGATTAGATAACATCAGCCTTTGTATTGCAGCCCGATGTGCACTTGTAGAGGCTAAAATATCTAACTGTAATCGATGGAAACATTATCATTTAGTGATTATATGTACAGCCCTCTACATCTTCTAATCCTTTAAGACCGGCATTAGTTTTTGTAGCCCTCCGACTGTTATCGATGTTCATGATGATTAATTATGTGCCTTCTACTAAAGAGAGAATAAGTAAATTATAGAAATTAATATTATGATACACGAGATTCGTGATTATTGAAATAGATCAATACAATTTGATATGCAGGTTCCTTATCTTATCTCTTCTCTGAGGTTTCGTGACAAATATATCTTAATCCGTCTTATTTCAGGATAAATAATTCACGAAACTCTTATTTTACCAATATTTTTCGACAAATTTGTCTAGGCTTTATCCAGTTATTTCATTATCATTTTCCTTAACTTTCAGTTGATTAACAGTAACGTTAGTAATACACATTCCAGTAATAGATATGACATTATTACAGTCATTTAGTTTATTTTTATTATGAGCAAGAGTTGATAAAGTTCCTGTATCTTGATAATAGAACTTTTAATAATACATTGACATAAATGACGCCATGCTCCGAGTCTTCAACACAATATTATCGATGACAAACATTGAGGATGAGGTTCTATGACCTGTTTTTACCATGAAGTTATTTTGGTTTATTCTTAAAACTTCTAGATTTTGTGACTAGTCTAGCTTTTAGATTTAAGTATTATTTTAATCTAAACAAACAGCATGTTTCATAATAAAATGTTGACTGAAAACATTGTTGCCAATCGTATTTTTTATTCGAGAGATTGAACGAGTATTATATTTTTCCGGAATTTTCGATCCTACAGTAATACTATTTAATTCGATAAAAATATAATGACACTTAATTATTCCTACGTAAAATTGTCATTAATGCAACTATTAACGCTTAAGTTTAAATATAATTAAATACAAATAAAAATAACATTTATTGAATGAACAGTGATATTTTAAGCAAAGTATACCATTTCAAAGAGAATAAAATATAGAATAAAGTCTATATTTCCTTATCAATGTGCTCACTTTATGAAAGGTATGTATTCGCCTTGAAGGAATCATCAAGGGGAAAGGCCGCGGTCTGCATACGCCACGTCATTTGGTTACGTAAGCATATTGATCTAACTTCAACAAACGGTTTCCATGCTTACCTCAAATACGCAGCAATTTCTGATCAAAAAACGCTAGTCGTAGATTTGCTTAACAAAAATTTCTTCGGACTAATATTGATCTGAATTTATAATTTTCAATCGGTTGTCGTCTACTTTAGGACCTTTTTTAATTATATCAACTTTATTTTCGTTTTATGATTTATCACGAACTTCAAATCCTTGTTCCATTCGATAAACTTTTTACCTACAATTTAATCACATTATACTTTTTACACGGTGATTCCAAGACAATAATTATGCCCCGCTACAATTAAAGCAAAGCTTGTTTTCGAATACGATATTAAAGATCCGAGACGTCGGATACGGGGTACCTATTAAAAATTAAAAAAGAGAAAATAACGTCCAGTCTTAACAACATCATTATGAAACTGGTAAAAACACGAAATCCATTTAAGAACAGAACCGTGTAGCGGTGTCTACAACGCAAAGACAATGTAGATCAAGTCACGACAAGAATATTAAGGTGTGCAAATCGCGATACCACACTTACGCTTTCCAAAAAGACCGTTTTGTCGCCACTAGAGCAGTAAGAAAGCGAAATAATACTCGTAATTTTGATAGACATGTAAGACACTAATATACCTCAGTTATCAGTGGCGAATGGTGACATTTTTCAAAAAGGTTACCCGATGTGAAAAAAATTGCCCTAGTAAGCATATCGCTGCCAATTTAACAGAAAACAAAAACTAAGACAAACGTAATAAACCTAAAAGGAAGCCGGTAGGAATCGGTTGTATGGAGGCTTCGCCACTGTCTGTTATAATGTATCAGAGATGAGTTCGGTATGTTATATGATTTCACTTTTAACTTGTTTATGATATTACGTTTTACTGCATTTGTCAATGTCAAGCTTTCTTGTACTTTGAGGTCCTGGTTCCTTGCTGGTTTTGGACATATTAACTTTCTTTAATCGAAATTAATGACATTTCAATATAAAAATACTGATTGGTTGCGGTCATACCGATACGTTTGCTATCTTTGTAATAAGACGAAAATAAACTTGATCTACTGTCACCTGCCCCAATTGCCTATCTGCCACTCCTTCCCAGTAAGAGACGTGAGTTTAAGTATGTCTGTTATATTAACATATGGGAAGTTGGGAATTCACAAAGTATTTTCTAAATGTTCTATTATTGAGAACGCTTGTGATATAGACGGCAGAACATGTTAAGTGTATTATAATTTACTGAAATAATTTTATGATAAATCTTCTTGACTAGCATTTATCTCGGTTTTGGTCGCATTAGGTCTCTCTCGAGATATATTTGAACAGCCTTGACCCCTCTTTTATAAAATAGTGTTTGAAACTCATAAACAATTTTTTACAATTTTACAAGATTCAAAAGCGCTTTTATTAACCTTGTGTTCAATTTCTTCTTATTTAGTAGCGTTACTGTAAGTAAATTTGGCAAAAACTTGTCCGCCTTAGTGTCACAATTGATTATACGCTCTAAATTATTGTTTAAAGAGATCAAAGCCAAGTTCACCACGCTGTAGAAAATGTTTGTCAAATAAGTAATCTAATTTAACATTGTTAGGTGCAAAAAATATCTTGTTTCATGAACCATTATATTCATTAGGTTCTCGTTGATATTCCGAAGCGTAGTATCGCAGGTAAGCCGCCATAATTCTAGTAATCGTTGAGGATCTCAACCTATATCTATGTGGCATTATACAGCCCTGTGCGTGCCTTAACCTATAAAAAAATCAAATATTACTGCAATGTTCCAAGTTCTAGTTACTATGTAAATTAGATTTAGAAATACGTCCTTGCCTGTCACCGACGATGGCGATACATGTAATTTCCGTTACCTTAAATTATGACGTCATTCACCACTGACCAGACTATTGTGCGCGTCATGGTAGAAGTCACCCTACCGCCGGATGGCACGGTCACGCGTCGATTGTCTAAACACGGATATCCGACCTATAGTGCTGTATCTTTCACTCTACATGTAAATTAACAGGACGAAAAGGATAGACGGAACACGTGGTCTACCCTCATAGAAATTCTCGTCATGCATTTGCAACCGTGAAAATTATTGTGGTGTTTTGTTTCGATGTTAGACGGAATTAATTTATTTTGCGCGTGAGTAATACAGGCATAATATCATGGCCTGCGCGAACTGTTATTATTGCATCATAAATGATAATACAGCCAGTAATATAAAGAATGGGACAATTAGCTAACTTCAAATTGGAACTGACTTACAAATTTCTAAGGCATCGGACAGATATGTATCAATTACTTTATTTCTTAAGTAGTCAAATATAATATATTACAAATTTAATTTCATCAACGGTATGACTATGCAAATTATAAAACTACAACAAAATACGTGACCAGTCTTTTAGATTTTTCTGGCTTCCAGCTTTCAAAGTTTAATTACTTGAAAACCAGTAAAACTTTTACACCCGAGATCATGCTTTAAACTGCTAAGGTCGCAATGCCTAAGGTCAACACACAGCATTAGTGTACAATGCTTTCATTGCATAAAAGAGAGTGAAAGCTGAAAGCTCTCATCATAAACGGATCCATTGACATTTCAACAATGATTAGGCAACATAAGATGTCCATCTATGGTCGGTGGATTAGAAAGTGCTTCTTAAACAGATCTATGCGATCTAATGTTTTAATTGTGTAATTTGTTTGTAGCAAACTATACTATATTCTGCTACTGATTTTTTTATAATGACTGGAATTGGAAATCTTCGCAAATGAGTCCAATTTATAATTTCCCTAGTTCTATAAATGAAGCAATTTGAACATAATTTGGCCAATTTGAAATCTATATGCAGCCGTTACATTATAATCACAAAATTTTAGAATTTTCATCATGATAGTTTGAAATGTGTCTTCAATATTGATTAAGACCAGACAAGTCACAAACATTCACATAGTAGTCATAGCTTAGTTTCCCGATGTTCTCACGTCATACGATACTCGATAGTCGGACGTTTGCAAGGCTTCTGTCACGCCAGGCCAGCTTGTCCGAAGGCCTGTGTACCGTTACTAGCCACCGGCCATCCCACAGATTATCTGGCTCTAACGGGACGCAATCCGTTCATTAGATGCATCCAACAACATTGCATTCGCATCGGTTTTGAATCGATTCGTTTTACGATTTGTGAAAGTAAGTGATAAGTTTTATGGTACAGCAATAGCTTATAACTGGTACTTCTTCAGAGTTCAATGAATAGTTTGTGAGGAATGTAAATGTTAGTGAAATTTTCACGCTGCTCACAATAAACAAAAAGATTTTAAAGTAATTTTGATTTGTCTTTTTTAATGATTTTATATTTTAAATGGTCTTATAAACAAATATGATAAAATTGTTTATAAGAAGTAATAAAATTCTTCTAAAATTATTACACTTGATTAATATCTCATAAATTGACGCTGTTTTTACTTTACAAACACATAATCCATAAATCTTCAATTCATTTGCATTAATCGCTTCCTACATTCACGATCATTCTAAATATGCAGTCTAACACACATTCAATTAAGATAAAATTCGGACAAACAAAAAATCTCACGTTCTAGGAATTGGGGCAAACATTGCGTAACACTGAAACAGTACTTTTTGTAACGTTACAGTTTTCGAGACTTGAAATCATTGTAGCGTGTTAACAATGTCTGAGTCGAGTAATTATTATGTAAAGACGAAAACATTTGATGAAAAATGTAGCAAAAGCAGTTTGCCTCTTCATTATAAGGTCTGGACCTAGCTGATATGAAGTTACAGAATCGACCGTCGCGATATCAAGTTGTCAAATGTCAAACTTAATTGTCAAGAAGATGGAAACTCGTACGGTTCCAGCAATTCTGAAGGCGTGAACTGTCTTCCCTCGTAAATTCTATTTATTTGAAGCGTCTCTTATCCTCCCTCGCAATATGGTCCGCCTTCATTCTGTCTATCTAAGAACAGCACAGTGTAGCAATAGCCTTGCACTCTGTTTAGAGTTCATGAGCAGTCGAGAAGTTTACTGTGGGGCGTGCGACTGGCTGTTTTCGTCATTACATTGTATAAAAAAGAGAGAGGTTGTTTTGTGAAGGTAATGATAAAATACTTCGCCATTTTGTGTCATTTGTCACAAAAACATCGTTATTGATATCATTTGTCATTGTTTAGGTCTTGCAAATTGAATTGCTTTCAAAAGTAAGTACCAGTGTTTTTTTGCTACGATACGAAATAACGCTTCGTTTGTTCATTCTTTTATTTTTGGTATTTAACTTTATTCTTTTTATTAGTGAACGATGTAGGGGTATGTGAACCGTGTGAGAACCCGCAATTAGCCAATTTCACTAAATGCTTTACATTATACGAGAAATATAATTTTATGTATAGAAGTAAACATTTAAAGACGTTATGTCGATTTCAATATTTTCTGTTTTTTGGTTTTATATTTACATAAAGTACTTGTAGTAGTGAATCTTGCGGTAGTCGCCCACAAGACTATTCGTCCCCTGCATTACGAAGAAGCGTAATGTATATTATCACAAATACCACTTTACAAATTGGGCTATTAAGAATAACATGTGCGTGTTCGACCCTCGTGCATATGTGACGTTGATGATATCTCTGCGGACCCAAATGTTAAATTGTTGTTTGCTGTATTATATGGTGTGAGTTCTTCAGCATTGCTTATTTATTTAAACGTGCCGGGTAATAATACTTTTGCTCCTTACTGTAGTATTGAATTTAATTACGAGTAATTCTGTCAAACTTTATTTTTTCTAAGTATTTTGCTAACGCGACTTGAATATGTAGAAGAGATTTAATATTATTTTATTATAAGACTTGATAAAGGTCGCAGGAATACGTTGGATGCAGAGCGCTTTCGACAGGTCCGTCTGGAAATCTTTAGTTGAGTTGAGAGGCCTATGTTCAGCAGTGGACTTTATGTGGCTGATGATGATAATGATGATAGTGTAAGTCAACTAAATACGCAGATGTGAGTAAAATGGGTATTATTTTCTATACAAAAAATATACAAATACTAATAATGCAAATAAGTTAAAACCTAAAGATCGTTTGGTCCGAAATTTAACCAACCTATTTGTAGCATTCTACGACCTCAAATCCTCCCCATGAACAGCACTATTATAAATAGAATGATCTAGAAACAAAACGAGGCCAGCGAATGTCAACCTTCATGCGAGATGCACGCGCTATTTTCCCCTCTTCCCATCGCTTTCAGCGGGGGGCAACAGATAAACAACATAAATTGATACGGCCCCGCGAGAGCCCCGGCGATGATTTATTCGTTAACCTGCAGCATCGAGGCTCGACCTCATTGACTTTGATCCAACCAATTGCATCGACGTCATTACTTACGTGTCTTCAGTGGTTATTATGAATTGTTTATGTAAAGTGTTCTGCATTTGTGAGCATATTGCAGTTCAGTACCTGGGTGACTGCTATTTCGTTGCAAAGTATTTGGATTGTAGCTCATTTGTGTTTCTTCGTTTCGCACAGCCTTTTAATGTAACAATGCTTCTGGCGCCTTATCGGGGCAGGCAGCTCAAGTGTTTTCCAATCGCAAGAGTTTTACAGATCTTAATTATCCGAAACCCGAGCCTTCAATATTGTCTAAACCTAAATATGTAGCCATCAGACAAACAAAGCGATATAGGGCAATAGGATAATTCGATATAGCAGTACCCATTTTAATTTCAAGGCTTCCAAGCCATTCTACAGTAGGTGCAAAATTGCATTATCTGCCATAATTTAAGAAGTAGAACATCGCTCTTTTAGTGTAAATATTTAGTTTTTTATAGAATGCATT